>NC_052618.1:15323088-15525847 GCF_016545825.1 Eucalyptus grandis | reverse complement strand
TGGGCCCATGCTCCTTCGGGAATGCCGTCGATGTGCGACGAAGCTGCGCTCCATGGGGAGGCGATGCGGCTATATGCCGAGTGAGATAGCCAAACCGCGAGTAGGCTATGCCTTTGTGTGGCAGTGAATAACAATTGTAATGCATGTTGAGTGTTGTTGATGTGTCGGATTATGGGACGGAATTGTGTGGCATGGAATGGGACGTGTCATAACGATTTAGTCTTATAATCAGGACCCCCGTGGTTGTTGGTTATATGAAAGAGAATGCGTTCCGGTTGTTAAAGTTCATATTACTATCTGTGATTGAGTGATTTGAATTGCGCTAACTTGCAGGAAGGAATTGAGGCGAGGTAAGTATTCTGTGTGATGTGGCTAGGGCACCCGGGGTGTATTTTCTTTCTAATAGGGGTTTAGGGGGTTGAACCTGCTGAGGCATCGTCTCATCCCGGTTGTGAGATTAAAATTTCAGGTCCCCAGATGGCGGTCGTGGAGGACCCGAAGCCCTAAGTCTGGAAAGGTGGAGACTGAAGTATCGGTGAACGTGTCCTGCTAGTTGGTTTTAGGATAGTTCCCCTTTTGTCGAGCCGGTCTACTTTGTAGACAGTCCAGAGTTGTATTTAAACCTATGTGTTTGTAAATGAGTGTTTGGTATTGTGATTGATTGCTTGCTTTTCTATCCCAAGTTAAATGTTGTCAGGGGATTTGTTTTACTTCCGCATGCGTAATAAAATGAATGGGTCGGCGACGTATCCTGGGATGTCGCATATTTGATCGACCGCAGTGGGATGTGCGCGCGCTCGGGGTTCGGGGCATGACATCGGGTGCCGGAGCCAGGTCGGGTAGGGTTTCGCCAGGGGGAGCTGGTTGTCGGGCCGGGTCATTAGGTCGGGCCGAGCATCCTCAAATGCCCGGCCACGGCGTCGTTTTGCTTAATATAAAAAAGTTGGGCCCGCGTAGCGGGCCCGTCTACGTTCGAGCTGGCCCGAGTCGGACCCAACCCATGAATCCGACCCAAGTCAGTTTTATTTTGTTTTATTATTTTAATATAAAATAATATTCTAATAAATAAAAAATAAATATTTTATTTTCAAAAATATTTAAAAAAAGTTTTAATTTCAAAAAAATCGAGAAAAATAGAAAATAATTGATTTTCCAAAAATATTGAAAAATATTGAAAAATATTTTATTTTCCAAAAAAATCCAAAATATTCCATATTTTCCAAAATGCCCAAAATCCAAAAAAAAAAGGTAAAAAATTCTTGAAAAAGCCCAAAAATTCAGAAAAATCCAAAAAGACTTATTTTTTTCCAAAATACCCAAAAGAATCCCTTTTGTGTCAAAAAATTAGAAAATGACTCAAAAATGTTTTCCTCCAAAAATGCATGGAAAATCCCTCGAATATCCAAAAACCTCAAGGTTTAAACAAGATTAGGAAAGGGCATTAGTGATTAGCTAGTGTAATCAAGTCCCGAATCTAATTTCTCTGGTTGCGCAAGAGTGAGTATTTCTCCCGATACTTCGCTTGGGTTTCTAATCGGCCCACCCAAATCGATTAGTGGCGACTCCATTTTTAAAAATTGATTTATAGGTTAAAAACTTGAACCATTAAGTTTGAATTGGTGGACTTGGGAGAGTCCAGGCATAACTAATTTCAGCCGAGCCATTAGCCTCCTCAGGCGCTCGCCCCCGATTGCGGACGCCGAAAAAAAAGAGGTCGCTTCGCTTTGGCGACTCACCGGGGATTTTGAAGACTTAGGCCATTTTTGTCTTGTTTAAATTCTTTCTTGACTTAGGTTTTTTTCTTTATGCAGGTCAAAAGCTTAGAAATTTATTTTAATTTTGCTTAAAATAGATTATTTTGTGATTATAAACTGTTGTGCATGCTTTACTGTTTTAAACACTACACATGGCACACACAACCCGGCGCTAGACCTAGGCCGCTTTTCTTTTCCCCGAATTTCTTAGGAGGGTATGCTGCTAATGCGAGACTGCAACGGGCGGATATCCTTTTAATCTCACCAAGCCTTCTCAGTTAAAAATCGAGCCGCATGTCCCATGCGCATGTCTTTGTGCTGGCCATTTTTCTTTAAAAGTAAAGTAATTTCTTTACTTTTACTCAGTCTTTTTATTTGGCCCATGGCAATTTAGGATGAGCTTTTCAAGTCCCAGTCTATATGCGATAGGGAAAGATGATATCCAATTCATTCCTACTCCCAAGGCGGAGCTCTTCAGATGGTGGGGTCAATTAGATCAGTTTGCCCAAGAGCGTGTGAAGGCCAAAGTCGGTCATCTCCTATCGTTGATCCAAATCACTGTTTGCCCTGAAGTCATACAAGGCATGGCACATTTCTGGTACCCAAAGACGGTTACTTTTATGTTTGGTAGGTTTGAGCTAACCCCAACCCTAGAAGAATACAACATCATCACTGGAATGCCTCTTGAGAAAAAGCTCATCAAACCATCAACAGGCATCATCCCACTGCGTGGGTTAGCGCGGCTTTTAAGAACTGAAGTCCATACTATGATACAAATTCTTGAACATAACCATGATACTTGCCCACTAGAATTTATGAATGTATGTTTCCAAAATCAGCCTATGACCAAAAAAAGTGAGATTTTCCTCCTGGCATTTTTCGGGCTCATCATCTTCCCCCATCAAAGAAATGCCATAAGTCCTAAGATGGCATGGATAGTTAATCAAATCTTGAGAGGGGGGAATTATGTCAACATGATTTTAACTGAAACATTCTTGTCCTTTAATCGTTTTAAAGACAACATGGAAAAAATCATGCGAGCCTCTCCTGAAATTTTACAAGTCTAGTTCTTTTCTCATCTAAGCGAATTTCAAGACTTCATGCGACAAAACTTCATGCGATTGTCTGAAACGAATGCTTTTGAAAACCCATTACAAAAATTTATGATTTTAGGACCATACATTCCCAATCAAAGCTGTTTAAATTAGGTAAACTTCCTAAGAGACCCAGCTCCTGAGGCATTCTAATGGTGTGCTGGTTGGTTCCATGAAAAGAGAGCTCGCTTCGCTTACAAGCGCTATCTCCCAATTCCATTGCTCGGCCTCACCGGCGCCGTTCTCTATCACCCTTATCGGGTGGCACGACAATATGGAGCCCTTCAGGAGATCCCACCGCCTTTCAAGAGGATGATCTCTTCAGTTCTTTTCAACATAAGCCGGGACTACGCATTCGAAATTTCTACCACTCGAAACCCGGGACAAGTGCCATCACAAAAGGATCGTGGTACCGAAGGGCTTGAGGGATAAGAAAAAGCCCACCACGCCTCTATGTCCTACATCCACAACTATCGTATCCCGACAAAATGGAAGCCATCAGTCCCTCACTCAATCATCGAGAGCAACCAGCACGAGCAAGCAGAGCTCATGGAGAGGGATTTGGGAATGGACTGGATACACACTCGAGCCGGTCCAAGAAAGCAAGCATCTGCGCAAGCGCAAAACTCCCCGTCGCATATGAATTGACAATCATGTGCCCCTTAATGTTAATAGTGTGAAAGTTTTGTCCCATTGTTTAGGGACTTTTGTTTAATATCTAGTATTTCATTCTGTCATTTCAATTTCAAGTTTTAGATGTTAGGAGTTGGTAGTCTATAAATCCTCTTTTGATAAATAAAAAAGCAGTTAGACCATTGCCATTGGTCAATCTTTGTTTACTTTCGTGCTCATTCATTGTTTTTGCAACGAACATGTAATTATGAATCGCCGGCCACCAATAGCTCGCGAATGGCCTCATGCACTAGGGCCCGATCAGAATGATGTACAAAATCACCTCATTAACATTGAAGACGGCGTAGGATAGATGTCCATTGTCCTTCAACAACTCTCAAGACAAGTGAAATCCACTCAAGTTGAGCCCAACTCTGTAGTTACCTCAAACACCTTCATGACACCTGTAAATTTGCCAGAAAATAGCCAGTACCATAGACAGTTTGAAAGGATCATGAAAAAGTTAAGCCGGCTGTAGGAGCAGAATCCCATGGACCTGTTCAATTACGCCGGCATTGAGATTCTTGAAGAGCTCAAAGCACCTGAATGCGAAAGGTATGTTGATACCTCCCGCCTAGAGACCTACTTACAGGCCTACCTGGTCCGAAGGATGATTCAATCGTACCAATCGAGCTTGACCGGCTCTACCTTACGATGGTACATTATCAAGAAGATTAGTCCTCTCATCACCCCTGACATCACCTTGCCCTACGAAGAGCCGATGATCGTGGAGCACGAGGAGCTGTTAGTCGCTGAGATAGGAGAGGAACATGTCAATGAAGCCTTGCATAATAAATGGGCAACTGAGCAACACCCTGTTATTGGAAAATTTCCCATTAGGAAAGGCAAGGAGCCTTTGTACGAGATCAAAGACACAGAGCCTGTTCAAGACCAGGGCACGACTAGACGACTCCCCAAGCTTACTCCAAGAGCTAGGGTCCAAAGAATACCGACCCCTGTTGTAGCACCCCGAACCCTTCGGCGATCGCCACAAGCTCTGATGTTACACTTTATTACCTTTCTTTCTTTCGAACAAGCGTCCTAATTTGCAGACATATATATATATATATATATATATATATATTTTAAAACGATCGGTCCCAATGCGACTCATAGCGGAAGCAAATTAAACATCACCATCTATCCCCCTACCAATCCATGATACAAATACACACCACTAATCACCATAATTTTATAAACAAGTCACGACACTTTATTTACATATATATTTTCAAGATGAGATTTCTTTTGGGTCGGTACATCAAAAAGGAAAAGCTAGGACTCAGCCACGTCCAGCCTAAAACCTCAAAAAGAAACCTCGACCCTCAACATCACACGTGCAACAACCCCCATCATAAGTGTCGGCTATCTATCCAAAAAAAAAAAACAGCTCCTACTCGTCACGTGCAGGTCTCACACCCAACCCGGCGCATCAGGCGGTGGCGGCGGCAGCATCCCTCGCATAGCTCCATCCCGACGAACGTGTACGGATATAAACTCCTGAATAACAGGACCCCCAGCCAGGCCCACGTCATACATCACTAGACAACGTACTCGGATAAAAGTCAGTCCGGGAACAGAGGGACAGTCTATCTCAACACACTCGACCTCTACATCGGATGGTATCCCGTAAAATGTACCCCGCGTGACGGCAGGAAGCGGCATATTGGCTAATCTGAAATGTTATCCTCAAAAGGAGTGAGTACAACCACTCAGCAGATAGGGAAATCCAATAACAACTTAATGTATCATGCAAATTACACATGCATTGCAGGCATTACTTACCTTGAAGCCAGGCACACACTATCATGCATCATCATATCACATCACATATCATCATCATCATCATCATCATGCATATCATCATGCATATCATATCATGGGTGATCATCATATCACATCACATATCATCATCATCATCATCATCATCATCATCATCATCATCATGCATATCATCATGCATATCATATCATGGGTGATCATCATATCACATCACATATCATCATCATCATCATCATGCATATCATATCATGGGTGATCATCATATCACATCACATGTCATCATCATCATCATCATGCATATCATCATGCATATCATATCATGGGTGATCATCATATCACATCACATGTCATCATCATCATCATCATCATAATCATGCATATCATCATGCATATCATATCATGGGTGATCATCATATCACATCACATGTCATCATCATCATCATGGGTTCATCATTTTTTTTTCTTTATCTTTTATCTTTAAGTTTGATCACCACATCACCCATTTCTCATATCATCAATTTCATCATCCCTTCGGGCAAAGACCTCCGACAGGGTTCCCAGCATTCTAGCCATCCCATGGCCACCGGGCTTCCGGCCCCCACATTCCGGGCATCTCGCATCTCAACTAGCATCACGAGGCATTCCCTTGGGGCGAAACCTCCGACGGGGCTTCCGGCCTTTACCCTTCTAGCCAGGCATCCCGCACCCCAATCCTGGCATCGCGAGGCATTCTTTTTGGGCAAAGACCTCCGACAAAGCTTCCGGCCCCCCACATTCCGGGCATCCTGAATCTCCCAGGGAATTTCGGCAATGTATCTCTATACATTCTGAGCATCATCCACCATCACAACCATCTCCTCATTTACCATCATCCATGTTTACCAGTATTTTATTCACATTTTAACATGGCACATGGCATGATATCAAACAAATCATACTAGGCATGACATTTACACATGCATTGATTCAATTGCTTTACATATGTCAAAACTCTATCACATATGCATCTCAATTCAATATCATAGACATATCAAGACTTTACCACATGTGCATCTCAATTCAATATCATAGACATATAAAAACTTTATCACATGAGCATCTCAATTTAATAGACATATCAAAGCTTTATTACACATGCATCATGAATTAATTAAATGGAAACTATGGCCAATGAAATAATCCCTTTTTATTTATTAATTTTATTTATTTATTTATTATTATTAATTTTATTTATTTTAAATAACTATAAACTCCCAAAATTATCAAAATTCAAGTAATTACTAAACAAACCCATAGGATGATAATTACTTGCAAAATTCATGGCCAAACTGAATTTTTATAAAATTTCATAATTTTCCAAAACATCCTATGCTCTTCGGATGAAACCAGAATGCACGGTTTCCGAATAAATCCGATTAAAATATCCATATGGCCTCCAAAAATTACGAAATTTTACAGAGTAATATCCAAGACATTTTCGCACAACTTTCATGAAGAACTCCAAGCCATATTATTTTTATATTATTTTATACAACCTCACGAAGCTTCTGGAACCACTACCGCATCGTCCATAACACACATCTCCGAAATATTAAGATTTCACCCATCTATTCTCTTTCGTTTCCTCTGAAATTTGGACATGTTATGTGTCAAGGTGTCCTTTACAAGTTTCATGAGAGATCTAGGTCAAATAACCAAAGTATGGTCACCATTTAAGTCCATGAAGTCTCGGGTGTCTCGGAACACATCACCAGAATCATCATCTCCAAGATCTAGCCGATTTACTAGACTATACTTGTTCATTTCTCTTCAAATTTGAGTATGTTGTATTTTAAGATGTTACCTACAACTTTCATGAAGACATCGAAGTCAGATTTTCATCACAAACCAACATGCAACCAAGAATCCAACAAGAGGTCAGTGAAAACTTCACAGATCTGAGGTCTCCGTATAACAAGGCTTTAACCCCTCAAATATCCATCATTTTTCACGAAATTTCAGTATGTTATAGTAAAAGATGTTAGCTACAACTTTAATGAAGAAATCAAAGCCAAAATATGACTCCAAACACACATGCAAGCTCGAACAAGTTACTGACTCCTACAACCCGAGCAAGAACAGTCACACGGCTTGAAAACAACCAACCCTTACCTCGGTTTTTCTCACAAATAACACCCAAAATCGAACGTGCAAACCATATACACACATGCAAGAGAAGTTAAAGGACTCACTTGCCTCTAAGATGAACAAACGACGGCGTACGGACAGCTGGACACGGCGGCACACGGCGGCTCCTCCTCGGCTCCGCCTCCTCTCCCTCTCGGTCTCTCCCTCTCTCTCGCAATTTCTCTCTCTCTCTCTCACCCTCTCTCTCGGCCAAATGAAGAAAACCGGCCACCTTCTCTCTCTCCTCCCCTCTTATACTCCCTAATCCTCATGATTAGCAATCATGAGATTGCCTACAAACCCACCAATGCATGGCCTCCCCCTTTGCCACTTGTCTCATTGGATTTTCTTTTAAATTTGATTTGGGCTTGGGCTTGGGCCCATCCGGCCACTCCTCCTTGGGCTGGTCGATAGCCTCCTTGGGCCACTATTGGGCCGGCGACTTGGCCCATTAAGCTTAGGCCAAATGGGTCTAAGGCCCATTCGAAAATAACCCCCCTTTTTCCCTTTTTTTTTTTCGAAATTCTTCTATAAATATTTTTGAATTCCAATTTTCATCTCGGCCAAAGTCTTGGGATGTTTTTGTTCATTGAAATTTAAATCATATGGCCAAGCATAGATTATTAATCTATTAAATTTAAATTTCCACAATCACAAGCACAAATCATCAAATTAAAAGACTAATGGCTAAACATAAGCCATGGAAATTTTGTCACCTAATTAGAGACTTTAACACACCTTAAGGCTTGGCTTTGAATTTCTGGGATGCCACACCTGTTAACTTGGAAAGTGAATCAGACAGTGAAACTCTAATGTTTCTCACTTCCCTTGAGAAAATCGAGCTGGCAACGAGCCACCGCACCAAAGCTTCAAGCATTCCCAAGAATATAGCTTTGAAGGCTACCATCCCCTAGAGTACAACCTTGAAGACTTCCCGGCTCCAGAATACAATCCCAAGGACTTCCAGCATTATTTCGACAATGAAACTAACGATTCATCGTATAACTATTTCCTACTCTCATCCGGGGATGAAGGCCCATCAAAAGAGGAAGCATACGTCTTTATCCGCTACGATCCTAACGAAGTACTAAGCTCATCCTCTAACCATGAGGATAGCTTCAGTACTTCATCCTCATTCGGAAATTTTGACCAAGAAGAAAGCAATTGGGTAATCTCGGTAGAATCCAACTTCCTTGAAATAGAAAAATTCACCACCACAACAGATATGCAGTGGGAAAACCAGTGGCCTAACCAAGATACATCAAGCCCGTCTTGCGCTCATAGGATCATGACCCCTGGAGAGATGTGGATACCTAATCTCCGTAAGTATAATGGCACAGCTTGTCCCGTGGCTCATTTGCAATATCTCCACGCTGAAATGAGTCGGTGCTACAGCCCGATGTCATTTGCAACTCAGGCTTTTCAAGAAAGTCTTACGGGGTCTGCATTGCAATGGTTCATCACAGTAGACATCTACCTCATGAGAGATTGGAATGAGCTATCTTCTGCATTCCTACTTTAGTATCAAAGCCAGATTGGGACTGAAGTGCCTTGTCAGAACTTAGTTCACTCCAGAAGAAGACCAATGGAGGATTTCCGAGCGTACGCAAGGAGATGGAAGGCTTTTATGATGCAAACTTACCCTCAACTGGCCAAAGAAGAAATGATAAAACTGTTCATAGGGGCTTTATCTCGCAAGCATCGTTGTTGGTTGCATGGGTTGCACTTCCATAGCTTCAATGAAGTGGTCCTCTCATGCGAATACTTCGAGTCTACTGGAGGTGAGGAACTAAAAGGCGCTTGATTTCAGAACCAACACTATCAAAGCACTCCTTTACACAGGAGTTTTCATGGGCTTTACTTGTTTTTATAATTTCATGTTTCTTATCTTGTCTAGTGTGCTATTGTTGCATTTTCCATTCCAAGCACTCTATTGTACAGTTCTAATACTTTGTTTTGAGAGCATGAGGCGGTACTCCAAACCTGCCCGGTGATACTATCCAACCATGAAAAGAAAATATCATCCAAGGAGAATACTGAGGGCTGGGCTTCCTCATGCTCTTTCTCCCCCAAAGACGTATTTTGAAAATAAAAAATATTTCATCACCAAAAAGCTTTTGTCAAAACAAGATGATAAATTTAAACACGTTTGTCTTTCTAACCCTCTCACTTTATGTTTCAGAACATCATCCCTTTGATTTAGTGTGACAAAGGTATTTGAAAGCGGCACATCATGTGAGCTCGCCAAATTCAAAAACACCCTTTCAAAAAGGCGGTGGGGCAAGCAGGAAAGATCATCTCACTTCAAAGAAGGTAAGTTTTATTCTCTGAATATAATTTTAGAAATGATGTCCTTTCTCTTCTATTTACAAGAAACGAAAATAGGACGTAATAGGTATAGGCATACGGTTGAAATCAAGCCGTTCCCAAGAGCTCTGTACACTCCACCTTGCTCTTGCCCAACTCTTTCTCAAGTCGTAGCAACATCTTTTCCCCACAACATGCCTGAGCAACTAGATGATGTGGTTTCATCAATAGGATTTCCGGCTTTGACAAGCCAAGAAGCACAGAAAATGAATTTCTCCTCTTGAATTGGCTACTGTCAACAGGGAGAAAATCTAGTCAGTTGAGGTAGTCTCTAGCCCCTTATCTCAAATGATGACTTAGGGCCTAGAAACCTCACTTCGTGCTCCAGACACATGTTCTTCCAAGGAGTAATTGCCTTCAGAAAGCTTGAGATTTTGATCTCAGATTCCTTAAAAGCTTGAGGTACATGACTTTTGCCCAATGATGCTATAGTTAAAGACAAAAGGAGAAATTCCATAGAAGGAGGGTGTTGAAGATGAATCAACGACCAGCAATCATGCATACATGGTCACAAAGGAGGAAGGCCAATTGAAGGAAACATTGAACCATGCCAAGATAAAGAGGCCATCATCGACATTCAAATATCTTTAGGAGCTAACATAGACAAACTCTAGGGAAGGGTAATTTGGTATCATTTCCAATACTCCCGCTATCTGAACCCTCTTTTGACATATTTTCCCTATTTGACAAGGAGCATTACAACTCAAGAACTAAACTCAATGGTTAGGTTTGACAAATCAATACTGGCCAAGCTAGTATACGGAAATGACCTACATCGAATTCACTTGACTTCGTGTAAAGGGACGTGCCATCCATAAGCCAATTAAGGAGAATAATTGACCTGATGAGGTGGAAGACACGAGACTTCATGTCCTCCTTGTACTCCAGGTCCACTTAATCGTTTGCAAACCAGTGAAGGGTAATGTTGTATCGCTTCCAGTTGTTTGACTTTTGAAAAAGCTTATGACTAACATGATCCCTTTTATCTATTGTAGGATCACCTGACTGTAAAAAGTGCGGATAACAATTCAAGGAAAGACATGTCAAACTCTGATAGGCTCTCCTGAGCGAAATGGCGCCCTGAGTAATTACCAAAGAAAATGACAGAAAATCTTCAGGCCTCAACTCACAGTTTAACTTTGGCCAGACTAATTGATCTACTTGTACATCTTCTCTTCTGCAGGGGCAAAAGCAGAGATGCCCGATTAGATTCCCAATCCTTGGCTGATCATTCATGTGTCATATCCCTAATCAATAGGGACAACTATCGACATCCATTTGCGAATAACCCTTTTGATGTTCAAAATCTAACATATTTGGAAACACCATTATGTTAGCCCCTAAAGTTGTCAATAGGGTCTTTTTTGAGTCAAAACCATTCACTTGTTTTGAAGAGTTCAAACTCCATCATATTCAAAATGTTGCATGTCATTTCCAGATGAATTCTGCATGATGATTTTGCCTGTCTAAGTCACTGATTCCACTGAGGATTATTAGAATAGACAGCTAAGTGAAGAATACAAGATTAATTAAGCATGCTGGATGAGGCGCGTTAGAATGATGACAGGCAAGCCATATCCTACACACGTCCCCCATCTATACACTTGTGAGATGAGTGCAGAAGATTCCATGACTGCAGGGTAAAGAGTTCTCTCGCGAATGGTACGATAACCAAAATAGTGAGAGGCATTTCATTGCTCACCCCTTCGAGCTCCTTACACTTTGGTGAAGCTTCTCTCATATCCTCGTCAAGAACCACCCCCACAGGGCAGATTAGAGGCAAAGCAGCATCACAAGGTGAGAAGAGAGATAGAAATTTTCTTGCTCGCACTTGCATCAATCTTTGAGTGTCTTTATTGCACATGAACACTCGCGTTAATTTAAGTGCCCTAGAGTCATGAAGAGCAGCTCTTTCTTTATACACTTGTATCCATTGTACAACTCAATTGAGTCTGTAAATTCACCCTCACATGGAGGCAAAGGAAGCCATCTTTGTTTGAGCAGCATAATCAGAAGCGTCGGCAAAAGATGAAGACTCAATAGTCTAACAAAGGCGTTTGCTTGAACTTGTCAAGATTAGCTCTCAAGCAACAAGAATGAAAAAAACAGGGGCATAAAAAAAGCAGTGTACCTGGTAAAAGCAAGGTCAATGCCCATATTTGAAGAACTGGAATAAAAAATAAGGACATGAAAAAGCAGTGTGCCTGGTAAAAGCAAGACTAATGCCCTCTAGTAAAAAATACAGCTAAGAAAAAGTTGTTGTGGTCCACAGAAACTCCATATGACAAGAAAGACTAGTGACAAATGCCGAGACAGTCACCAACTCTCACCCTCTTACATGTGAGCCAAGTCTACATCACATTCCCATTGTAAAAGTCTCTTCAGACTAGGGCACTTCAATTAACGTAGGATTTCATATGTCTATAAACATCGCTCGAAGAAGTACGAGCAAGATTACTCTATATCTTTTCCTAGGGTTCTTGACTTGTAAACCCGGAGATGATCGTGCAGCATTTTTGTCCATCAGCTTCTACCTTAATGGTCCCATTTGATGAGCCGTTGGCCAAACCTTCATCACAATTTCAACAAAGACCTCTCACAATGGTAAAATCGTACCACTTGCAAGAATACTCGGACCCCTGTTGACATTATGATAGTGAGATACTGTGGTCCTTATAAATCCTGCATTAATGGTCAGGATAGCCTTTTCCAAGAGAGTGAGTGAAAAGTCCTTTCAGACTGAAAGTCTCTCATCTGGCATGCTCAAGACATCTACATTCTAAATGAATGTTGTTTTTCTAAATCTTCCCCGGTGGAAATCAGATGATGTAAAATTGACAAAATTATCATGCATGAATCTCATTTGAGCTCATGAATTTACATCATATACAATCATGTGTCCATATTGTGCAAATAGCAAACATACTCTCAAAGATCAGAAATATTGCCAGGAAAGCATATCTCTATCCCCATTTGTCTTAAAGTACCTACCACTGTCCAAGTACTCTCTTATTAACACTCAACCTATTTGAGTCGTCCCTTGAGTTTGGGATGCTTGCAACTGTCTAGGTATCCCTATTGTCTTTGAGTACCTGCCACCGTTTGGATACTCCATTTTCCTGACACTCGACCTGTTCGAGTTGTCCCCAGAGTATTGATACTTGTGACTGACCAAGTATCTCTTGGAATACCTACTACTGTCTAGGTATCCCCATATCGCCAAGTACCCACCGTTGTTCAGGTACTTCCCTTTCATGACACTCAACCTGCCCGAGTTGTCCCCAAATAATATAGCAGCTGTTCAAGCATTCCATTGCTTTGCTTGGCACCGCCGTCTAGGTATGCTTTCTAGCACTTGGACCAGCCTGAGTGGTCCCAGATCATATCATTAAATACTTATGTTCATCCAAGTATTCCAGTACTTTGTACACCCGTGGCTACCCAAATGTTCCAACCCTTTTGAGTGCCTGCGGCCATCTAGGTAAGCCTTGTGCTACATTCAAATTCTCATTACCAGGAGGTGAGAGACCTTCATGAATATGCGAGGCACGTCCTCGATATTCCTATTACCAGGAGGTGAGAGACCTTCACGAATATGCGAGGCATGCCCTCGATATTCCCATTACCAGGAGGTGAGATACCTTCACAAATATGCGGGGCACGCCCTCGATATTCCCATTACTAGGAGGTGAGAGACCTTCACGAATATGCGGGGCACGCCCTCGATATTCCCATTACCAGGAGGTGAGAGACCTTCATGAATGTCCCAGGTACGCCCTCAATATTCCCAATTACCAGGAGGTGAGAGACCTTCACGAATATCCCAGGTACGTCCTCGATATTCCCTTTACCAGGAGGTGAGAGACCTTCATAAATATGCGAGGCACGTCCTCAATATTCCCAATTACCAGGAGGTGAGAGACTTTCATGAATATCTAAGGTACGTCATCCATATTCCAACTACGAGGAGGTGAGAGACCTTCATGAATATCCCAGGTACGCCCTCGATATTCCCAATTACCAGGAGGTGAGAGGCTTTCACGAATATCCCAGGTACGTCCTCGATATTCCCATTTACTAGGAGGTGAGAGACCTTCACGAATATGCGGGGCACGCCCTCGATATTCCCATTACTAGGAGGTGAGAGACCTTCACGAATATCTCAGGTACGCCCTCGATATTCCCAATTACCAGGAGGTGAGAGACCTTCACGAATATCCCAGATACACCCTCGATATTTCCCAATTTCCAGGAGGTGGGACACCTTCACAAATATCCAAGGTATCTTCCAGAATTGATGCCCTAAGAAAGGTTGCCGTATCCTCCCAAGAAAAGTCGGGTACCAGTTGTTGTCTTTGACAGAGGTTAGACACCCCCACAAAACAGATGCCCTGAGAAAGGTCGGCGCATCTCCTGAGAAAGGTCGGGTACCAACTGGTGTCCTCGATACAAATCAGACACCCATAAATGAGATGCCCTGAGAAAGGTCGGTGCATCTCCCGTCAAGGCAACCGAAGAAAGGTTCGGGTCTTAGACAAACCATTGATTGTTTTAACAGGCGATCGAAGAATGGTTCGGGTCCAAGACAAACCACTGATTACTCCAACAGGCAACCGAAGAATGGTTCGGGTCCTGGAGGAGCAATCTCCCGTCAAGGCGACCGAAGAAAGGTTCGGGTCCTAGACAAACCATTGATTGTTTAATAGGCAACTGAAGAATGGTTCGGGTCCGAGACAAACCACCGATTGCTCCAACAGGCGATCAAAGAATGGTTCGGGTCCTGGAGGAGCAATCTCCCGTTAAGGCGACCAGAAGAAAGGTCGGGTCCTAGACAAACCATTGATTGTTTTAACAGGTTACCAAAGAATGGTTCGAGTCCCGGAGGAGCAATCTCCCGTCAAGGCGTAGAAGAAAGGTTCGGGTCCTAGACAAACCATTGATTGTTTTAACAGGTGACCGAAGAATGGTTCGGGTCCTGGAGGAGCAATCTCTCGTCAAGGCGACCGAAGAAAGGTTCGGGTCCTAGACAAATCATTGATTGTTTTAATAGGCGATTGAAGAATGGTTCGGACTTGGAGAAGCAATTTCTCGTCACGGTGACCGAAGAATGGTTCGGGTCCGAGACAAACCACCGATTGCTCCAACAGGCGATCGAAGAATGGTTCGGGTCCTGGAGGAGCAATTTCCCGTCAAGGAGACCGAAGAAAGGTTCGGGTCCTAGACAAATCATTGATTGTTTTAACAAGCGACCGAAGAATGGTTTGAGCCTTGGAAAAGCAACCTCCTCATATCACCAGGTAAGATGACGCCTTGATACTTGCCAAACTCGGGGTTCGTACCCTACCTCACTCACTCCCAGTAAGTAACTACAGGTATCTTCTTATCTATCTTAGTATATGTAAAGCTATATTACTCTTTTTTGCATAGAATAATAGGTTTCAAATAGAATATAATATAATCAGCTACGCATGTATGGATAAAATTTAGGCATCAATTTGTCTTTGAATGCAATCTCTGCGAGCTCACCTTCAAAGAGGGGCGGTTGTTGACGCCTAAAATTCCCTTTTAATTAGTTAGGTTTTATTTTATTTTATTTTTTCTTATCTATAACAAAAAAAGAAGAAGAAGAGAAGCCGCATCCGCATGGGGCCTTAGCCCATTTCCGCCTCAGCTCGGCCCAGCCGAGTCTTCTTCTTCCTCGCGCCATTGCAGCAGGGGGCGTGACACCGGACTGAGATGGACGGACGGCAATGCACGTGGAGCAGGGGAGCAGTTGGCGTCGACGGGACGTGACCGGAGGAGGAGATGATGGCAGATGGGATGGCGGTCCAACCAGTGGGTCGAGCCTCGCCGACCGGCCACCCCCTCGCCTATAAATAGAGGGGGGCCACCGTCAACAGGAGGGGGCCACAGAGGAGGGAGGAAGCCGAGAAACAGAGAGAGAGATAGAAAAGGCGGCGAAGGTCAAGGGCTGCGGATCCTCGAAACCTCCCAACCGAGAGACTTCGAAAGGGGGCCGAGGACGAGCGGCCGAGATCTAAGGTCGGCCGGAGTCGTTCGAGAGAGATCCGAGTGTAAGGGGGAGCTCGATGGGCGAACCCGAGGAAGAGAGAGAGTGTTCAGGCCAGATTTGACCAGGCCGAGGTCTCGCCGTCGTCGTCATTGTTCGCCGTCATAGATCGAGCCCTCCAGCTTCGTCGTTGCTCGCCGTGGCCCGCCGCTGTCGTAAATCGACCTTTATCGTCGCCGTCATCGCCCGCGTTCAAATAAAGGTAACAAAAGCCCGTCGTCGTCGTCCCTGCCATTCATCGCTGCCCCGTTCTGTCGCCGCCACCGCCGGGTCATAGTCGGCGTCGTCCTTGCTGCCGCCGCCGTAGCCGTCGTCGCCTCCATAATGCCTAGGCTTCCATCCCCAGGTGCCGCTGGATTCGCAAACCCTAGGGTTTGCGATTTTCCGGGTCGCGGGCTGCGGATTTGGACCCGGAAAATCGAGTAGGGTTCGTGGTCTGCGGGCGGCGGGAGTCTGGGTCGATTCGTGTAGCCGGGTCGGGTAGGGTTTCGCTAGGGGGAGTGGGTTGTCGGGCTGGGTCATCGGGTCGGGCGAGCATCCCCAAACGCCTGGCCACGGCGTCATTTTGCTTAATATTAAAAAAAAAAAAGTTGGGCCGTGAGGGCCCATCTGCGTTCGGGCTGGCCGGGTTGGACCAACCCGTGGATCCGACCCGGTCGGTTTTATTTTGTTTTATTATTTTAATATAAAATAATATTCTAATAAATAAAAAATAAATATTTTATTTTCAAAAATATTTTAAAAAAGTTTTATGTTCCAAAAAATCGAGAAAAATCAAACATAATTTATTTTCCAAAAATATTGAAAATATAAAAAGTATTTTATTTTCCAAAAAATAAAAAATATTCCATATTTCCCAAAAAATGCCAAAATCCAAAAAAGTTAAAAAATTCTTGAAAAAGCCCAAAAATTCAGAAAAAGCCAAAAAGACTTATATTTTTCCAAAATACCCAAAAAAATCCCTTTTGTGTCAAAAAATTAGAAAAGGACTCAAAAATGTTTTTCCTCCTAAAATTGCATGGAAAATCCCTCGAACATCCAAAAACCTCAAGGTTTAAACAAGATTAGGTACCGAAAATGCATTAGTGATTAACTAGTGTAATCGGGTCCCCGATCCTAATTTCTCTGATTGCACAGGAGTGAGTATTTCTCCCGATACTTCGCTTGGGTTTCTAATCAACCTACTCCAAATCGATTAGTGGCGACTCCATTTTAAAAATTGATTTATAGGTTAAAAACTTGAACCATTAAGTTGCGAATTGGTGGACTTGGGAGAATCCGGGCATAACTAATTTCAGCCGAGCCATTAGCCTCTTCAGCGCTCGCCCGATTGCGGATGCCGAGAAAAAGAGGTCGCGACAATGATTTTTTTTTAATCATAACAAATGAATGTAGCATTTTGCAGAATTTTTTTTAAGAAAGAATAATCTCTGGTTAAATGGTTAGTTTTGCTTGTTTTGGTGATTAATGTGCATGTGATTGATGTGGATGTGAACCCCCCATTGCGATATTTTAAATAGAGCCAATCACGTATTTGCTATATCTTAATGCTACTGTGGTGCAGATACACACAATAGAAGGTAAGTGATATAGATGTAGGGAACATTTGATTACTCCTTTCGCTTTTTATAGGTTAAGTGAAGGGAAAAGATACGATAAGGTCACATTATTCTCTCATGCTTTGGAATGATTCAATAATCTTTGCTAATTGAGACACCCTCGGGTGGCTTACATGACACATGAGAGTTTATTTTTGACTAAAAAGCAAATTTAACCAAAGGGAAGTGCATGTTCAATTTTCATGTTAGTAAGCTACGATGAAGAAAAAAATTTTTTTAGTCCACTTCTTTTAATGATCAAGGGGGACAAAGTTGAGGCGTGAATACTAAGAGACCTATGATACGGCCTAAAAGTTGCATATATCGGTTTTCTTTAGCAATTTTATTTACATTTTCAATTGTTATTTATTTACTTAATACTAGAAAAGAGCACAACTATTGCTTATTAAAAGAAGTAGTGAGAAATTTAAAAATGTTATAGACTAATCAAACAAAAATACCAGTCACTTCCTTGGGTGTACGAAGGAGCTCGGTGACCTAATATTAGTTAAGGCCTTACCTTAACACAAATCAATTCCTTAGGAAGCTGAAAACTTGGTAGCACATTGCTATAAGTCGAAACTGGCCAATCTAAAATATAAAAAATGAAAAATGAAAAACACTATTGTTGGCCACCTCAACCAAGACAAGAATGGTAACTTACAAACAATTGAATATTATAAATGAAAAGAGTTGGCTAACTTATTTAGTTATATAATCATTATGTTGCTTTCATCTTGAGTCGATGGGATATTCTCCTTTTATTGGAGGAGGCATCATGATTGGAGTGAATGTTATTTTACTTCATTAGATTGGAGAAATGATCATGCTTATGAGGCTATTTCAATCGAAAATCAATCATATAGATACTGAGTTATAAAGAAACACTTATTCGACAACTTGGTGGTGTGGTGTGGAGTAGTTGGAAAAGACTCGAACACTAATTATTTGTCTTTTCCCAACAGGATAGGGATGAAAATCCAGTTAAATGATTTTTCTCTTCACTTGCTGGTCCAATTTCAGTCGTCTAGTTTTTCAAGTCAAATTGCGCAAACAACCTCAATTTGAATTGTCCAATTTCTCCAGATTCTAGTTCTTAAGACTTGCTTGATCATCTACTTTCCATGTAATTTTGAACTTGTGTGTTGACCGTCGACCAATTCGAGCTTAAGACAAACTAATATACGAGGCAAGCTTTCAAATTTGAAGAAATGCCATGAATTAAAACCCAGGGGTTCTTTAAACAAAAGCCCAACAAAGGGGCATCCAAACGTAAATAATTCCACGAAGATTGGAGGGATGGGCCACCCAAGAGGGAGGGAGAGCATTCGTACGTTAGATTTTCACGACCCAATCAGCCATTTTGTTTGCGCACCAGTGACAATGGGCCAAGGAGAGAGTAAAATTGGGCCAAAGATAGCTGGGCTTTCTCCATTAGAGCTGTCTTTATCAGCACTACGTTGACCAGCTCTTCCTCTTCCCAGTCAGACTCTGAGCTCCAACACACTCTCTCTCCTTGACTGAAAACGTTTCAAAGCTTCGAGCAGGGGAATGGCTTCCGTCTAAAACGCCGACAATGCTGGAACTTTCGTAGTAGAGCCATCCTTTAGAGCTCCCGTTTCGTTGCGAAGAATTTTCCATTATAGCTCCAACTGTTTCACCTTCAAGAAAAGCTCTGCCATCATTATTTTTCAAGGTTGGCGGCTTTGGTGGGTTCCAATTCTTTGTCGATTGAGGCTTGTCTGTGTAAAGTTAAATTGTAGTGATTCCATTTACAGAAATTACTGAGCATTGACCTAATATGAAGGGGCTAATTCCATAAAAAAAAAAAAAAAACATTAACTTTAGGTCAATAGACAAATCTGGCCAAAACTTTTTTTTGTCTCATGAAAAAACACAAACTTTAGGTTGAAGGACAAATCTAGCCTGAACTTTTTTTTGTCTTGTAAAAAAGCGCCAACTTTAGGTTAAGTGACAATTATGATCCTATTTTTGTTTTGTCTCATAAAAAATAACAAACTTTCACTCCTGTCCAAAATTTAACCCCTACCAACTTTTTATTTGAAGTTAACCTTATTTCAAGAGAAAATGTTCTAGCCGTGAAGTTGGTGGATCTGATCCATGGTTTCTTTTAATAGGCAGTGATCTTCAGCTTCATATTACGACAAAACAATAAAGTCTAGCTAGAGAAATTTAATCGGGAGATTTTTTTACTTGCTAGGGAAGTATAGGAGACGGCACAGTTTTACTGTTATTCTTCAAGTTGTGGTTCAAACAAGAAGACAATAGATGGTGTTAGCCAGCAAGTAAGAACAATCAATGAATCTAAGTAAAGGGGGGCCAGATTTAGAATTTAAGTGAAAGTTGGTTATTTTTTTTCAAAAAAAAAAATTGGGCCAAAATTGTCACTCGACCTAAAGTTGGTGCTTTTTTACAAGACAAAAAAGAGTTTGGGCCAAATTTGTCCATCGATCTAAAGTTGGTACTTTTTTACAAGACAAAAAAAGTTTAGGCCAGATTTGTCCATCGACCTAAAGTTGGTGTTTGTTTTTGAATTAACCCAGTATATAATGATTTTTTTTTTTGGTAAAGGTACGAATTATATTGATTTTGCCAAAAGAATACAAGGAAGGATAACCGGCACCAGACGGGACAAGCACTCGGGAAGACAAGTCGTCAAAGAGAGTGTAAAGGGTGCCATGGGATCCCAAGGAAAGAAAGAACTACCAAAGGAACAAGACAAGAAAGAAAAGACTAACAAACAAATACTAGATAGAACCTCCATTAATCAAAGATAGATGGATGTAGATCCCAGCTCCGTAGTAGCCTTCTATTCTTGTGGTTGTCCGAAACACGTTTAAAGGTCAACGCCTTATCTTTAATAGCATACACTAGTAGTTAGTATTTCCATGGAAATCGGAAAAATAAAATTGATGAAATAATTTTATATCCCCTTCACGTTAGAGCTAGTTACCCCACCAATTAATTGCAATTTGCACTTCCCAAATATTATTGTATATATCAACATCCAAAACACTAGTAAAAAAGAATTCAAGAATTTGGAAAGAACGAAGAAAAGGCACTGATAAAGGCAGAAACATGACTAATAAGACTACATTCATTACCATCAAATTCTAATGACGAGTGAGTGATAAGCAATCAGATACTTTGCTAGAACAGGATAAAAGCAATCAACATTGCACAGGATAAAAGCAATCAACATTGCAGGAAACCCTTTAAACCCTTTAAATCTTCTTGTTAGAAAAATCAACCCTCAAGGTTTGATATCTAGCCATTGCTTGAGGAACAATCTATCTTAGAAGCACCTTTATTGAGTATCAACACCTGAAAAGTGGAGTTGTTTCCACATTTAGAAAGGTTGAGATGAAAATGACCAATGAGCTTATGCTCCAAAACATTCCAACCTCGTGGTTACTCTTTTCTAGTTGTCCAGGTCGAACTACTTGTGACCTCTGAAAGCATCAAATTCGGGAAAGTATAGTCATATCTCCTCAAGAACTTTTTTCGTAATCCCCCATTAATAACACAACTTAAACTAAGCCCAGGGCCCTTATTAATCACAAGCTAAATCCAAAGTGCAAAAGCGCAAAGAAGGTGGAGATTTGAGAATTTATACATTTTATGCTGTCGCCAAAGAATAGCTTCCTCAAGGTAGTGTTTGTGCACGTGTAGATTGGGTCCATTCCTATAGTTGTTCATGTGAGTCTCACATTAATGTTGCATATGGGGCTTAGACGATCAACATCTAACATAGACTCCGCCCAATGGACCCGGTATAGGTAAGAAATTCCCCAACACATAAGTTGTTAAGCCTCATTGGATCCATAAATGGAGAAAATGTGAAAATGTGACAACCTGAATTTTTCAGAATTTATTTTCGATTAAATAAATCGGGCATTTCATTGACGTGCCAATAGTGCTATTCTTTGAGCTAATCACTCATGAGATAACTAGACTATTTGGGAAAGCAATTAAGGAATCTAAATGCAATAGATTTGAGAATTCAACCAGGAATCGTTTGCTCGACCGTGTTGGTCTGCCAAGGTCATTACGACCTTTGTTAGAATTGATCGAGAGATCGAGAGATAGGTCGATTCGATTGAGATATGTGATCAAATTGTGGGTGATTCCACCTGATTGCAAAGTTCTCATCGATCGGCACTAAATTGATTTTCTGACGTTTTTGGTACCTTGTGTTTGTAATAAAAACCTTGAGATTTTCACAACAACAAAGAATCACCAATGTGTCAGAGATATATATTGTGACTCGAGATAAATCGATCACGAGTCAATTGTACCAAAAATTCATGCTAAACCGCGCCGGATTGAAAATAACCGCGAATTTGGACCCGATTTCAGAAATTAAAAGTTCTGTGGTATCACAAGTTATTTTAGGAACGTTGACTCATCCTCCGAAGATTTTTTGAAGATTCCGAGATTTTTACGGAAAATTGATTCGGACGTTTCGGAAAACAAACGAAAATTCGGATTGGTCGAATTGAAGAGATGTTCAACTTGCAAATCAAGCTACATGACAAAGGGGACTTGCATAAATTATGTGGGCTTTTCTTCATCAAAATTGGACATCAAAGTTGGGAATTTGTTGAAGAAATTGAAGACTAAAATGTGAAATTCAGAATTATGCTTGGGCAGCAATTTTTTTTTTTTTTTGGCTTCATTTTGTATTAGTTCGTGGAATTTAAATAGGGGACATGGGAGTAAATGGAATGGCTAAGCTTTGTCAAAATTGGCCCCCTTCTTGGCTTTCCTTGCACGACTTCCTCTCCTTCGTACAAGCACCGGCGTCCACCTCCCTTATCCAACCCTCCGCTGTCTCTGTCCTGCTTTCATCCCCCTTAATCTCTCTTTCTTTACAATCCACCGAGTTTAGCCAATAATCCAGTCGCCCTTCTGACAGCGCCGCACGTCTTCAGCGTCATCGCCTTCGGTCAACACACGAACCAACAGATTCTTCCCATTCTGTTGACCGCCCTCAGGTCCCACTGAGTTCGCCAGCTGAAGACCACCGAAGTTCTTGTCTCTCTCTGCTCAGCCACACGTCCACAGCAACATCTGTGAGTCAACTAGTAACGCCTTCAGTTGTGGACTCCTCATGTGGTCTCGTCTCCACGAAGCAGCTGCTGCTTCCTTCGCCAGTGTGCCAGCCCACGAAGCAACCTGCTCTCTCTCTCTCTCTCTCGCTCGTGTCTTCACCTAGCATCCTCAGCCACGCGAGCAGTAGCAGCCCACGGTTTGGGCCGGCAAATCCAACAGCATTCGACCCGGCTTCTCAACGCAAGTCAGGCCAGAACCGGCTCGATCCAGCAATCTCCAAGCCCGCGTGAATTGCAGCTTAGCCACTTGAAGTTAGCCCAGTCCAGCGAACCCCAACAAAATCAGAAGCTCGTGAGGATAGCCCATTCAAGGCTAGTTCAGTCCAGCAAAGCCCAGCCCGTTTCAATAACAAATCTTAATTTGAGCTGAGATTTGTTGGGCCAAGTTTAGGCCCGGTCCAGAGTCCGTCGACATCGCCGAAAATTTAGATTTCGGGCGCCGTCGCGCCGTCGTCCTTGATGAACTGGTTTCGCAATTAACCAATAAGTTTATGCACTAACCCTTCTTAGTAGGCTAATGACATCTAAGGGGTGTTTAGTTTAATTTAATTAGGAATTATGTGGTTTGTTAGTTTAAATTAGTGATTTAATTAGTTCATTGTGCTTGTTAGGCGATTAGATTAAATTAATTAAGACCTAGATAGGATGTGCTATTTATCTAGCAAGGTTTGAAATTTTCCAGGTCCATATCAGTATTTAATTTAGTGATTTTGGCCTAGGTTGATATTTTTAGAAATTAAATTGAATTATTTAATTAATTTTAGAAATTAATTAATTATTAATTATTTTCCGAAAATTAGACCAGGATAGCCAATGATCGGAATTTTATGCTGATTGCAAGGTGTAGTTAATTTTTGCAATTAAGCAATTGCGTGTTGGTTTAGAGAACTAGTCTCGAGCTTTTAAGCCAAACATTGCTCTATTTGGGATATCAATTCTTTGGATTGCGGGTCATAGTAGATTTTGGATCTACTCCCCTTCGGCGAAGCCGTCTATTAATATATGGACATCGCCGTGCTCAATGGTGGTGAGACGACGCTTGGCTACGCTAGAAGGACACCGAACTAAAGAGTAGGTGACTCGGGTCGCAGTAGATTCTAGACCCACGCCCCTTCGGGGAAGCCGTCTATTAAGATATAGACGTGGTCATGCTCAATGGCGATGAGGCGATACCTGGTTGTGCTAGTAGACACTGAACTTGAGATTAAGTGGTATCCTTAAGGGGCAAATATTAACAATTGAAATTCTTGGGTGATTGAGTTGATGAGAGGTTTCAATGGTTATATGTATTTGAGATATGAACTGTGGCGACGTGCGGGGACTGAAGCGAGGCGAGGTAAGTCTTCATCTCTTGATTGTGTCATTGTGTGATTAGGACACTTTTGGGCGTATTTCCCTCTTAATTGGGGTTTAGAGTATGAACTCGTTGAGATTTATATCTCACCCCGTCGTGGGCTCAATTTTTAGGATCGTCGAGTGATGGACCTCGAGCCAAGAGGAGGTGACCTGAAGTGTAGGTCAGTTAGGATTGCTTCTTTTTGAATGGCTAGACTGTTGTAATCTTTTGATCATAGACCTTGACTCTATGTGAATATAAAAGTATGTTTGTTTTGAATCTATTGTTCTGTTTTTCTATCCTGAGATGATTACTGTTAGGGGATTATTTTCGCTTCCACGTGTGCAATATGAGATAACTAGTATAAGCACCTAGAGGGGGGTGAATAGGTGTAAAAATATTTTCTCGAGATAAGAGAGCAATACTAAGCAGACAATAGATAGGAAGTTCTCCTTTCGTTAACAAGATGAATTATGATCAAAGTAAAGCAGAGAATAGGGAGGAGAAAATGAACACAGAAATTATAGTGGTTCGGCTTATTTCAAGGTTCTCCCTTGATTTCACAGTGTAGATACTCTACCACACTTCCTTAAGGTTTCTCAGTAATATGAACTCTCTTTTTGTGTACAAGATTTCGCTCAGAAAATGAATTGACTAAGAACAAAGAGCTTCAGACTTTGGAATTCTTCTATCGCGTACACACTCGAACAACTGGAACGTCTTCCTTTTATACTCCTTTATGCCATCATACCCGTTGGCACTTACCAAAGGAATTCTTCTAATCTTCCCGTTGGACAGAATCAATTAGGAAGATCATTCGAGCTATTTAAGGAACATGTCGATAGCCCATCAATCCTGCTCGCCTATACAATCAGGATCTTGGTTTCCATAGGTAGAACCTTCCAAGTATACTTCGCCAATCATCGGATCCTCAATCTTTGAATCAATAAAGGATTCCGTTATGTCATATCTAGCTAAGAGATCTTCTCAAGTTGATAAGGTCAAATCCTTAGCGAAACATCCAGTCCTGGATAGCCCTTCTTCGACGGATTAGAAACTATCAATAAGAATAGACTTTGAGTCTTGAGTTTGGCAATCTGGAGGTCTTCAGACTTTAAGTAGTAGAGTCTGTAAATCTTCAGACTAGACTGATGGAAACATTTTGTTAGCTTCAAAATACTCCAGGAAGATTTCTCCAATAATCTCTCCATTTTTTATGGTGACAAAACTTTCCTACATATTTGGATAACTTTGACCTGCAAAACATTACCCAAGCAAATATGGATATCTCATAAAGATAAATGGCTTATTGATAACACTAGAATCTGCAACCACAGAAGATATGTTAGTCTTGCATATAAGTAAAACCATCCATAAGATATCAATAGTACTTAATATAAGCAGTCAATCTAAAATCCCAAATCCAGTCCACAGCCAGACACAAAAGTCAAGTCAAACATCAACAAATCAAAGCAAATCAAAAGTTCAAGTTCAAAGTTCAAATCACATCTCTCCCCCTTTTTGTCATCATAAAAAAGGTTGAGATGGAATCAAGAATGCTTGGGAATACGAACAAGCTGAAAATCTCCCATTGACTAGACAATGCCTTCCAACTTTGTCAAATCTTCCTTCAGTTGAGTCACCTCTTCACTCTTAGCATTTGCTTGAATCTGAAGAGTAAGGGCTTGAATTTGATCATTTAAAGAACCTGAAGAAGCTTGACTCGCATTCTGCAAATTCTATACTTCGCATCCCAGAGCATATATCTGACCCCGCATTTCTAGGAGAACATCAAGAATTCTGCGAAAATTTGCTGAATTATCAGTCTGCGTACTGGCTTCTGCACGATTAGATGGAGTAAAGGCAGATGATGGCAAATTAGCATAGCCACGCAGATTGGGCGATGAAACATCATGTCCCTCCTCAGGAAATTGAGAAGCATAGATGTCCTCTGGATCCGCTGGAGAGCGGCTGACTCCTTCACTAGTAGCAGGATATGAGGACATTCCTCTTTTCTCACGATCTCCCCCTGTGACATCCTGAATTTCATGTTCTGATTTCGATTGGATAAGATGGGCCTTTCGTCAACGTTACTATAGTGTTTTTCTCTGAGTTGGCCACTCACGAGATAACTGGCCTATTCGGTGAAGTCGTTCAGGGATTTTAAATGCAATAGACTTGAGAATTCGACTAGGGAATCGGCGCTCGTTGTGCTAGTCCGCAAGGGTCATTACGGCATTGTCAAAATCGATCGAGATCGAGATAGGTCGATTCAACTGAGATGTGTGATCAAGTGTGGGTGATACCACCTGATTGCAAAATTCTCATCGATCGGCACTAAACCGATTTTCTATCGTTTTGGGTACCCTGTGCCCGTATTTGAGACCTTGAGATTTTCACGATCATCGAGAGTTGCCAATGGGTTGGATGGGTTCATTGTGGTTCGAAGAAAATCGACCACGGGTCAATTGCGCCAAAAAAATTCATAAAAGCTACCCAATAGGTAAGATCACACTAAAAGTGCGTTTGATTGAAAATAACCGCGAATTTGGTCGATTTCAAAAATTGGAAGTCTGTCGTGTCATAAGTCATCCTAGGAACGTCGACTCATCTTTTAAGGAAATTCCGGTGAGTTCGGATTTATTTTCGGAAAACCGATTGGACAATGTGGAAAATTAGTGGAAATTCGGATTGGCTAATTTGAAGAGACTTTTGACATCGGTGTAAGTGAATCGGCAAATGGAAGTTGTTTGGGCTTTTTCTGATTTCAAATTGGACCTCAACCGAATTTATTTGTTCAGAAATCGGATTCCGAAAAAATGAAATAAGAGTTGGATTTGAGAGAAATTCGGAAGTTTGAGGGATTGCCCTATCTTGGTCTTCAATGGGACGTCGAACTATGCAAGTTGATGAAGAAATTAACCCCTGGGATGACCGTTTGTCAAGGTTATTTGAAGTTGAGCTGAAATTTGAATTAATAGAATTATAGAATCTTGTTTAGAAATTTCCTTTTAATTTCAAAAACTCCTTGGTTCCATTTGCGCACACCCCCGACGGCTGGTCTCCTCCTTGATTCTCTTTATTGACTTTTGGTCAATACCTATCCATCTCTCTCTCTTGCTTTTTATTTTCGCACGTTTCCTTTCCCTATCATGGCCGACACACCTCTGCTCCTCCTTATCCCTTCGCACACGACTCTCACTCTCTCTTCCCTTTCTCTCTTGGTCGCATGTGGCCAGCTGCCCCGACCAGATCTGCTTCTCCTTTACTTTCAGTTCTCCCTGCGTTTTCTCAACCCCATTTTCCCTCGAAGCTGCCCGTGTCTCTCCTTCTCTCTTTCCTGTTTGTTTCGCGCCAGAGCACCGAACAGCCCCTGCAACTCTTGGCCACACGTCCGCTGCCCAGCCATCTTCAGTCAAACTAGTGAAATCGGAGTTGCTTCTTCAGTGAATTCGTTGACCCAGCAACGAAGCCGTGCATCCGCGGCACCTCCATCGAAGGCCACTGCTCCACTTCTTTGCCTCGTGAAGTGCTGCAGCCCCTTCGTGCGTCCAGCGAAGACCCCACCTTCGGCCAGCACGCCTGCCTCTCCACGCGTCCAAGGCTTGCTCCTTCACGGTCAACAGTAGCGGATTTCTTCCCACTTTGTTGACCACCGATCGAGTGAAGCCAGCCCGTCCGCTCCATCTCTCGGCAACGACGCCAGCTGCATCTCCACGAACGTCTTTGCCAGCAGCTGCTTTCGTTCATGCGTCATCAGCCCGCATGGTCTTCAGCAGCAACGGCGTCCGCGTGTCTTCGGCCAGTTGAAGTCTCGAAGCCCAGCAGCTCCATCAACAACCTAGCAAAGCATTTTCTTCAGCCCACGATTCCACCGAGCAGTCCAACAACCTTCTCTTCCAGCGCAAGCCAAGGCCTTTTGGGGCCCGTTAGTTCAGCCCATTTGGGCCGTAAGTCAGCCTAGAATTGAGCCCAGCCCAGTTCACTGGCTCCATTTTCCAGTGAAGCCCTCGGATCTAACAAGTTCGGCCCAGCTCGCAAGGTCAGCCCATCCGAAGACAAGCCCAGACTTTGAAGCCCAGCTTGTAATTTACTCTGCCCATCTCTCTAGCAACTCCATTGGGCCCAAGTCAACAAGTTCGGCCCAAGTCCGGCCCGCGAAGAGAGCCCAATCGCAGCCAAGCCCAAGCCCAAGAGCGAGCCCAGTCCAATGCAAGAACATATCTCAATTGGGTTGAGATTTGTTGGGCCAAGTTTAGGCCCGGCCCAAGTATCCGTCGACGTTGCCGAAAAGTTGAATTTCGGCCGCCGTCGCGCCATCGTCGCGGTGATCCGGTCTCTGCTTTCAACCAAGTGAGTTTTACTCACTAATACTTTCTTAGTTTGCTAATTATGCCTAAGGGTTGATTAGATTTAATTAAGTGCAATTAGGTGGCTAGATTAGTTTAGAACAACTAAATTAGTGACTTAATGATACATGTTAGGTGGTTAGACTTAGTCATTAGCAAGTAGAGATGTATTATTATTTATTGAATGCATCTCGGGATTTTTCTCGACCCGTTTCGGGCTCCAATCAGGCAATACGGGCCTAAATTGGATTTTTAGTATTTATTTATTTAATTTTCGAAATTAATTAATTAATTATTTATTTTTCGGAAATTAAGGCTGAGATAGCCAGTGACTAGAATTTCGTGCTGATTGTCGTGGTGCAGTCTGTTTATTTATTTGAGCTCTACATTGCGTGTAATTGATTTGATTGTGCAATTTTAGTGATTTATCCTAAATTGAATTAAATTGAATGATTGATTGGTTGATGGCCGAGTGTTATTATTTAGCATTGATAATGCTGTAATGAACTGTAAAGTAGAGGGAACTGTGAAAGTGAATTGGGGAAATTCTCGGCTGAAACCAATCAGGAACGATGTAATGAGACATACGTGGTTCGGTGATTAAAGGATATCAGTGGTGAAAATGGCGCCTTAAAGAATGCACGAGTGCTGTCTATTACATGCAGCAATATGGACATACGTGGTTCGGTGATGGAGGATATCACCGGTGAAAACGGCACCTTAAAGAACGCACGAGTGCTGTCCATTATACACGTCACCTTGGCGGAAGCAGTGCCCGAGAGCATTAATGAGGCTCTGTGACTGAGTATCCGAATGGAGATTATAAAGTATGGTGTTGATCTGACCGAGAGGTGGTCCGAATGACATGTAATCGACTAGGTTGATTGATCATTATTTTGATCTGATGTTGTGAATTGGTTGATTGAATGGGAATGGCCGTGAGTGGTCTTGTGGGCGTGTGATCGACTAGGTCGATTTGATCGATATTTCGATCTATGATGTGATTGCTTGGGTGCCTATTGAATTGTGCTAATATGCAGGTGGAATCTGAGGCCAAGGTAAGTCCTCTTACTCGCGTTGTGCATAGGCAGCCCTAAGGTGTATTAGTTTATTAATTGGGTATTAGGGGGTAGAACTTGCTGAGACGTAGTCTCATCCCGGTTTGGGGAAAACATTTCAGGACCCTGATGAAGAACTTGAGGAGAAAGAACTCGAAGAGGAGTATCTAAAGGAGAACCCCAAGGATGATCCAGTAGGATCGATGCTCATTCTTTGTAGAATCTAATTGAGTAGAAACCAACCCTTTTAGCATGGTTTGTATATGTACATGTATGATTGAGTCATTATAGATGTACATAAGGGTGTTGGTTTTTAGGTTCAATTTTCATGGCCTTACTTTTCTATTCCATTGTTTTATTATCTGGGAATTTATAACTGCTTCTGCATGTGCTTAATAAAAGAAATGGTTGGGGATACGAAGTCCTGGGATATCGCATTCAAAAATCGACCAAAGGTAAGGGATGTGTGCGTGTCTGAGGATCGGGGCGTGACACCCCCTGTTTCCATGCCTTCAGGTGGAGAAGAATGTTCCTCATGCTCTCCTTCCTCTTGATCTCCTCTTTCCTCTTCTTCTTCAATTCTTTCCTCCTCTGCATTTCTTTCTTCAGCTTCTCTCTCCTCTGTTTCTTTCTCTTCTACTTCCAAATCTTCTCTTTCTCCAGTCCTCTGCTCAGAGTCTTTCTCTTGTCGTTCCGTTGATTCCTGGGAACGAGCACTCGCATTCTTCAATGCCATTGCGGTAATGGTGATGTCTTCCTCATCTTCTTCATCCTCAACAATGAGAGCTCTTCTTTTCTTGGATGGAGCAACCATGGGCTCCTTCCATTTTCTTTTTTCCGCCGAAGAGATTTGATGAGCTTTGACAGGGGTTTTCTCCTTGAATTTCTCCAACGCCTTGTTGAGTTCCTTCAGACGCATTTTAGACACCATTTTCAGTCCCACTACCATTTCATCATAGGTTCGAACACAGAGAATCCGGGGAAGCTGTGATATAGCTAGTATAAGTACCTAGAGGGGGGTGAATAGGTATATAAAGGATTTTTCTCAATAATTGCACAATACTCGACAGTTGATAGATTTGAGACAAACGATAATCAAAGTAAGACTAAGAGAAGAGAAAATTGAACACGCGGTTTATAGTGGTTCGGCTTATGTCAAGCCTACGTCCACTCTTCTGCACTGACAGCCTATTGGCTGGATTCCACTATGAACAAAGAGATGTTACAGTGTTGTTCTCCCTTGCTTTCACGGTGTAGATGATCTACCACACTTGCTCAAGGTATCACTAAGTATGAACACTCTTTGTGTGTACAATTTTGCTCAAAATGTATCGTGATAATCAAGGTGTTTCGACTACTGGAATTTCTCTATCGATCATTTACTAAAGTAACTAGAACGACTTCCTTTTATACTCCTTTGTGCCATCATACCCGTTGGCACTTACCAAAGGAATTCCTCCAATCTACCCGTTGGATGGAATCAATCAAGAAGATCATTCGAGCTATTAAAGGAACCTGACGATAGTATATCAATCCCGTTCGCCCATACAATCAGGATCTTGGTTTCCAAGAATAGAACCTTCCAAGAATATTTCGTCGACCATCGGATCTTCAAACGATATTAATTACGAATAAAAGAATCCGTTATATTTATCCAGCCAAGAGATCTTCTCTAGAGGATAAGATCAAGTCCTCAACCAAATATTTTGGCTCTGGATTGCCTTCGTCACTGGATTAGAAAAACTGTCAATGAGAATAGTCTTGAGTCTTGAGTCTTGAGTCTTGAGTCTCGGTGATCCGAAAGTCTTCGACTCTAAACGAAGAAGGTCCGTACTTATCCAGACTAGATCGATAGAAATGTTTTGTCGGCTTCAAAATATTCTGAAAGATTTCTCCAACAATCTCCCCTTTTTGATGGTGACAAAACTTTCTGTAGATTTGAACAACTTTGACTGTAAAACATTACTCAAGCAATATGGCTATCTCATAAAGATTAATAAATTAACCAGACTCGCATCCACGAAAATCGGTTAGCTTTTCATGAGTAAGACCATATAACAACACTTGATATAAATGCAAACAAGTCAAACATCAAAATCCACACAAGTCAGTCAAATTCAAGTTCACACCCAAGTCATACTCAAATATTCAAACACGTCAAAGTTTAAAGAGTTTAAAGAGTTCAAATTGCAATTCTCCCCCTTTTTGTCATCATTAAAAAGGTGAGAAAAGAGTCAAGTCTTCTTGGGAACGCGCACAATCTGGAAATCTCCCATCGATTGGACGATGCCTTCCAGCCTCTTCAAGTCTTCCCGTAGATGAGCCACCTCTTCTCCTTTGGCATTGGCTTGAATTTGAAGAGCGAGGGCTTTCATTTGATCTGCCAGGGTTTTTCATGACTTGAAGTTCACATTCTAGAACATAGATTTGACCTTGCATTTCCAGAAGAACATCAAGGATACGACGAAAATTTGCTGAATTGTCCGTTTGTGTGCTTGCATTTGCTCTTTCAGATGGAGTGAAAGCAGACGATGGAGCTTTAGCGTAATCGAGCAGATTTGGTGTTGACGTATCATGTCCTTCCTCAGGCATTTGAGAAACCCGAAAGTCTTCTATATTTGCTGGTGAGCGACTCACACCTTCACCGTTGACAGCATGTGGTGTAGTCCTTCCTTGCTCACCATCTCCCCTATCTCTAAGACCTCAATTGGGGAAGAGTGATGGTCATGCTCTTTTGCGCCTTGATTCCCTTCCTCTGCGGCTTCATCTCGCGGACTTTTCTTTTTCGCTTCTCCTTCGCTTCAGCTTCTTTCTCTTCATCTTCTTTCTCTTTCTCTTGTTGCTCCTCCGCTTCTCTCGTTCTTTGCTTGTCCCTCTTCTTCTCTCTGTTCTTTTTCTTCTGCTTCTTTTCCTTTCTTTTGATGTTACGTTGATTGGTATTTAACGTCGGGTTCTTTCAATGCGGGAATAGTGAAATCTTCCTCTTCATCTTCATCCTCCAAGATAAGAGCTCTTTTCTTTTTGGATGGAGCACCCATGGGCTCCTTCCCTTTTTCTTTGATGCGAGAAGATCTTTGGAGTCTTCACTTTGAACTTCTCCAATGCCTTACTAAGCTCTTTCGGACGCATTTTAGTCGGCATTTTCAAACCCACCACCATTTTGTCGCATGGTCGAACACAAAGAGTATGTGGAGGTTCAATGTTCAAGTGTGCAGAAGATCTTGGTCACAAGACCGAATAAGGCAATTGACCCTTGTCCTTCACCATTGCTCTGTACATGTGAAAGCGAATGGTGTGAGGGAGAGAGAACTTTTTCCCTGAATTGATCGCATACATCAATTTTGCCTCGGAATTAGACACGTTAGTCTTTGATGTAGACTTTGGCCTGATACAGTTGATCACAATTTTGTGAAGCAAGATGTTGATGGCATGCATTCTTGAATAGGTAACTCTTCCTTCTGTACTCCTGTCTTTGACAAGTTCCAGAGTGGTACGAGCAATTGAAACCTTGATCGGTTTATATCTTCCTCTTTCGACTCCAATTATGTCTGCCAACATGTCCACATCCACCTCATAGACTTGGTCTCGAACACTGAATGATATTCTATTCGCATCCAAAAAGCTAAGATTCGAATAGAAGTATGTTGTTAATTGCGCATAACCATCTGTGGTATCGGAGCAGAATTGCTCAAGTTGAAACAGATTTAACTTCTCCCTTAAGTTCATATTAATGGCATCCAAGAAATCGAAATCAACACTCCTAGGATTTATCACCCCTCGTTTCAACGATCGAAGGACAGATTCTCCTGTTCCTTTGATTTAAACAAGTCCTTCCTTTTTCCCTTCACCTTCGCAGCAACTCCCATTAGAGGTTGAAATTCTCTCGAACATTTTATCATCATCGTTCCCGTCGGTCGGATTCGGTCCCGATACACGAGGGTCACTTGGAATATTCGCAAGTGCTTCCTCGGCCTTTCCTTTGGGAGCAATTCCCAAATCCTCCATTCGTCGCGAAATAGATACTCATTCCCATAATTCTTATCTTTAAGGAAATCATCTATATAGTTCGGCGGAGTCCCAATGCTCTTCATTGCACGATAGAGCTTGTAAATAAAAGAGGGTTTTTGGACTCTTGGAGTGTCGCGTCCTCGATTATTTCTTCCTCCGGTTGATGACTCACATCTTGTGGGGTAGATGATGAAGAGTGACGTGGTGGAGAGTAAATCGGGCTCCGTTGTCGACTCGGTAAATCTTCCTCTTCGGTGAGATCGAAATGGGTAGGTCCCTCCTTCATTCTCTCGTGGTCCCCCGTTCGCGATTCTTGAAGACTTTCTCGAGGAAGACATCCTTTCTTGTCGTTGAAAGATTCCTTTACTCGCTTTCCCAAGAAAAGATGACAACTTTCTCGAAGATAAACACGAAGTAGAAACAGGATTGGGAGGAGAATGCTTTTTAGGGTTTTGAAGAATGAGCGAGGAAAACTGTATATATATAACTCGTTTAAAAAGGAAAAACCAATCGGCACAAAGGAAAATGAACAGACGCCTCTTTTAAAATCAATAACTGCCAAATAGAGGTTAATCTTTTTGAAAAGACAAGATTCATTTTCACGGAAATTATAAATTAACCGAACTAATGATCGTACCTTTTCGAGATTGAATATAATAACAACTTACGTCTATAGCCATGAATGTCTGAGTCTGAGGGTTGGAGAGTCTCTAGACTTTAACTTCCTCAAGCTTCAAAATGTTGAGTCTGGAACGGATAAAATCGAATTGATTTTTCTCCAAAGGTTTCGTGAATATATCCGCTAGTTGATTTTTTGAATCAACAAATTGAATTGAGATTTCTCCATTTTGAACATGATCTCTAATGAAGTGATGGCGAATCTCTATATGCTTTGCTCTTGAGTGAAGAATTGGATTTTTAGTGAGATTGATTGTGCTGGTGTTGTCACATCTAATCTCTGTGCATGAGTCTTCAATTCCAAAGTCTTGTAGCTGTTGTTTTATCCACAGAATTTGCGAACAGCAACTTCCAAGAGCTACATACTCGCTTTGTTGTTGAAAGAGCCACAGTGCTTTGTTTCCTTGAAAACCAAGACACTGTCCTGCTTCCAAGCAATTGGCAAGTTCCCTAAGTGCTTTTTCTATCAACTCTGCAACCGGCCAGATTTGCGTCTGAATATCCTTGAAGATTAAAGTCTCCCTTCTTAGGATACCAAAGATCGATGCTTGAAGATGAAGCAACGTATTTAATAATACGTTTCGCAGCACTGAGATGGGATTCTCTAGGATCTGATTGAAACCTAGCACAGATGCAAACACTAAACACAATGTCAGGTCTAGAAGCAGTAAGATAAAAAAGTGAACCAATGATGCTCCTGTACAGCTTTTGATCAACTTTCTTCCCTTCTTCATCTTTGTCTATCTTCAAAGAACTTGACATTGGTATGTCGGTCTTTTTGCACTTTTCCAGTCAAACCTTTTGACAAGATCATTAGCATATTTTTCTTGATAAATAAAAGTTCATTCCTTCAATTGTTTTACTTGAAGACCAAGAAAGAATGTTAACTCTCCCATCATACTCATTTCAAACTCATCCTGCATAGACTTAGAAAATTTCTTGCACATACTTTCATTAGAGGATCCAAAAATAATATCATCCACATATATTTGAACAAGTAAGAAACTTTTGTTTTCCTTTTTGATAAATAAAGTAGTATCTACTTTACCTTTGACAAAACCATTCTGTATTAAGAACTTACTTTAGTCTGTCGTACCAAGCTCGAGGTGCTTGCTTTAAACCATACAAAGCCTTTTTCAGTCGAAGGCGAGTCGGCTTCTTTGGGTCTTCAAACCTGGTGGTTGTTCCACATAAACTTCCTCATGGATAAATCCATTTAGGAAGGCGCTTTTGACGTCCATTTGGAATAACCTGAAATTTTTTTAACAAGCAAACGCAAGTAATAGTCGAATAGCTTCTAACCTTGCTACTGGTGCGTAAGTCTCATCATAGTCTATTCCTTCTTCTTGCATATATCCCTTGGCCACGAGTCTTGCTTTGTTTCGTACGACTCTTCCTTTCTCATTCATCTTGTTCCTGAACACCCATTTAGCTCCAATAATAGTTTTACCTTTTGGTTTGGATGTCAATTCCCAGACATCATTAATGTTGAACTGTCTGAGCTCTTCTTGCATAGCTTCAATCCAGCTTTCATCAGATAAAGCTTCTTCTACGCTCTTTGGTTCAATTTCAGAAACGAGAGCCACAGCACTGGACTCTTCTTGCCTTTTGGATCTGGTGCGAATTCCTTCATTAATTTCGCCGATAATGAGATCTTTAGGATGACCGGACTTATGCTTCCAGTTACTTGTTGATTTGTGCGGTTGATGGTCTCTTTCTTTATTTGAATCTTCACGAACACTTGATGCTGGTCTTCCAGTCCGAGATGCTTCTTGAGTTGTAAGCTTTGGAGGGTCCGGGAAAGGTTCGGACTCTTCATGATGAGTCGACCGGATTCATCTTGCATTGAGTCTTGAAATTTGACATTCATTGACTCCTCCACGATCGGCTCTTCTTATTATAGACTCGTAGGCTTTGCTTGATGTAGAATATCCAAGGAAGATGCCTTCATATGATCTTTCTTCAAGCTTACCAACTCGATCTTTTGCATTTTTCAATATAAAGTATTTGCAACCGAATACATGAAAGTATGAAACAATGGGCTTCTTATCTTTGAATAACTCATAAGGGGTTTTCTCTAGAATAGGTCTTAAGAAGACTCTATTGATGATATAGCATGCTGTTGAAATAGTTTCAGCCCAAAATTGTGAAGAAATCTTACTTTCAATTAAAAGAGTTCTAGCCATTTCTTGAAGAGATCTATTCTTTCTTTCCACAACTCCATTTTGCTAAGGAGTATATGGAGAGGAGAACACATGCTTAAAGCCAGATTCATCACAAAATTTTATAAAATCTTGATTTTCAAATTCACCTCCATGATCTGTTCTTATACTTGAGATAACACATCCTTTTTCATTTTGAACATTTTTAGCAAATTTTTCAAAATACGAGAAGGTTTCAGACTTACTTGCAAGGAAATATACTCAAGTAAAATGGGAGTAATCGTCCACAATTACTAGGCAAAATTTCTTACCTCCAATACTCTGGGTTCTGGTTGGTTCGAAGATATCCATATGCAGCAACTGTAGTACATGATTAGTAGATACATGATTTATTGGCTTAAATGAATTTCTTACCTGCTTTCCCAGAATACATGGAGTGCATGGATCATTCTTTTGGTAAGGTAATTTGGGTAGACCTCGAACAAGCTGCTTTGATGAGATTTTGGCTAATTGCTTCATGTTGACATGACCAAGCTTTATGTGCCATAAGCTTGCTTCGTCTTGAATTGAGATTAGACATTGCGATTCATTTGGTTTCACATCCGGAAGATAGATATTTCCATGTCTTCGACCCATGAAAGACTGAGTAGAGTCTTTACCGATTCCGTAACATGTTCCTTCTTGAAAGAAGATCTTAAAACCAAGTGTCACACAATTGACTAATCTTTGAGAAGATTGTAATTGAGTCCTTCCACTAAGGAAACATTACTTATTGTGAGATTTCCAATTTTCACAGTTCCAAATCCCACAATACTTCCTTTGTTGTTTCCTCCAAATGAAACTTTTCCACCATTTACTTGAACAAGCTTTATGAAGCAATTTGAGTCTCCTGTCACATGTCTTGAGCATCCACTGTCAAGATACCACTTTACCTTTTTCTTGACGGAGACCTATATTTAAAATAGAGTCTCAAGCTTTCTTTGGTACCCAAACTTTCTTGGGTCCTTTGGTGTTAGTAAGATAAGCAGTATTAGTCCATACTTTCTTAACAGGTTTCCAAACCATAGGATATTCTTTTTCAAAGTGATCCAGGATGTTGCACTTTGAACATCCGAGAGCATTTCGCCTACGCGACTTTACAAAAACTTTCTTGAAATGATTTTTGAAAGCCTCTCTCGGGGGTCTTTTCTTAATTCTTTCTTTTACTTTAGGAAAATCAATCAAGGGAATTGTTTCTGCTGTCATACCCTATGAAGCACGGACACGTTGTCCGTGCTTCCGTGTCTTGTCTGACACGTGTCGGAGCCTGTCGGACACGTCGACACGCTCGGACACGGTCGGACATGCGGTCAACTTTTATCGACACGCGTGTCGACGCGTGCCCGGAAGAATGATGGAGGGTGGAGGCGAGGGAGGGCGAGGGAGCAGAGGCCGCGAGCGCCGGCGAGACAAAGCCACGAACGGACCACCGCGACGGCGAGAGACGGCTAGAGAAAGAGCCGAATAGAGAGAAAGAAGAGAGAAGGCAAACTCCCGCCGGCGAGACGAAGCCACGAACGGACCACCGCGACGGCGAGAGACGGCGAGAGACGTGAGGGCCGCCACTATTGCGATGGATCGGCGACGAGAGGAAGAGGAGAGGAGGGAAGGGGGTCGTGCGGCGCGGCAAAGAGGATAGGAAAAGGAGGGCTCGGCGGTTCGCTAGGGTTTTTCATAAAGAAATCCAAAAAAAAAAAAGAAAGGAGGTCTGATGGCGTGAGAGAGGGTGGGAAGTGACAGCTCACCTGTCACCGTCAAGTGGGGAGGGAAAAAGTAAAATAAACGTGGGGGTGGAGGGAAAAGGACGAACGAAAGAAGGGCTGAATTTTGGGGATTATTTTTGTAACCGGAAAATTAATAAATGAAATTAAAAATGATTTCGGAAAATAAAAATAATAAATTTTGAATAATGATAAATTTTGGTTATTGTAGAAAATCATGGATTTATTTAAATAAATTGATTTTAATTTCTTATTAATTTTTAGTTTCATCGATAACTTTTGTTAAAATTAAAAAAATATTTCGCATTAATTATGAATATATCTTTTGAATTTCAAATGAATTGATTTGTTAATATTATTAGTATAAATTTATTATAAGCTTTTTTTAATTAATTAAAAATAAAAATATTCATTTAATATACAACGTGTCGCAACGTGTCGGAATTCTCTATTTTTTAGAAATGACGTGTCGACGTGTCGTGTCGTGTCGGACACTCGTGTCGTGTCCCGTGTCGGTGCTACATAGGTCATACCTAGACCGGACTTATTGAAGTAAGGTCTTTGAGCTGAAAGAATTTTTTCAAGTTTTCGGACCCTATTGAAAATTTCTTTGAAATATTTGATAAGTCAGTTTTAAAAGAGCATTTTCTTTCAAAAGATTATCTTCATTTTCTTTAAGAGTGGAAACAGTCAAGTCTAGACTTTTAACTCTTTCTTCTAAAATGTTTTCCTTTTGTTTTAGAGCTGAGTTTTCCTTCTTAAGTTCGGAAATTCTTTTGAGAGAAGTCTTAAGACTAAAACATAGTTCATCAATGTATTTAGAAACTTTGACAGGAATTTTAAAATTACTTGCCTCAAATTCACCTTTGTCGAGTCTAATCCGGAGAATGAATCTGATTGTGCCATCGGACATAGGTTGGCATATTCATTATCACTTTCTTCACACTCGTATCACTCCCGGTTTCGGCTTTGAGAGCTTTTCGAAATTTTTCAGCTTTTCCTTTCTTCTTCTTCGAAGAGGACGGTTGGGTCGATGTGTCCCTTCTTCTTACATTCAAAGCAAACGACATCTTTGTTTGGTTCCTCATCATCACAGACTTGGTCTGCTGTCTTTGAAAGCTTTGTTTCTTTGAGTTGAACCTTCTTCCTTTTCTATTCAGTTTTCTGAATCTTCTTATCATGAGAGCAAGCTCCTCATCGTCCATATCATCTTCAAAAACTGTATCATCAGAATCATCATTTGATTTTAATGCAATAGATTTCTTACCTTTTGGATCTTCATCTTTATTGATCCGTTCCACTTCATAAGACTGAAGAGTTCCAATCAGCTCGTCGACAGATAGTGGCATAATTCTTTGCATCTCTCTAATTGAAGTCTTTATGTGATTCCAATCCTTGGAGAGTCCACGCAGTAGCTTGTTTACCTTCATGGGATCAGAAATTGTTTGTCCTTGATTCTCAAGACCATTGACAATATCTGTAAAACAGCTAAACATGTCAGTTATAGATTCTCCTGGTTTCATTTTGAAGGCTTCATATTGACCGAGGAGAATGTTAATTCTGGTTTCCTTCACTCGATCTGTTCCTTCATAGGTGATATGCAATCTGTCCCAAACTTCTTTTGCTGTAACACAAGAAGATATTCTGTTATATTCAGTTGGTGACAAAGCACAATATAAAGAGTAAATTGCTTTTGCATCGAGTGCTTGTCTCTTGATTATCTCTTCCTGAGTCATTCCACTAGTCTCAACAGTTTCTTTCCCTCTTTCAGAGACTGATGCAGCTGTAGGAGTAATTCATTTTTCTACAATGTCCCATTCCAGAGGATCCTTTGATCGTAGGAAAGCTTTCATCTTGTTCTTCCAGATGTTGTAATCCTTTCCATCAAAGTAGGGTGGTCTGGTATTGCTTTGCCCTTCCATCAGCCCTGGTGCTAACATACTAGCCATGGATCTTTTACTCTGAAGCAAAACACTTCAAATAAAGTGAGTACACGAGCTCTGATACCAATTGATATAGCTAGTATAAGTACCTAGAGGGGGTGAATAGGTATATAAAGGATTTTCTCGATAATTGCACAATACTCGACAGTTGATAGATTTGAGACAAACGATAATCAAAGTAAGACTAAGAGAAGAGAAAATTGAACACGCGGTTTATAGTGGTTCGGCTTATGTCAAGCCTACGTAAACTCTTCTGCACTGACAGCCTATTGGCTAGATTCCACTATGAACAAAGAGATGTTACAGTGTTGTTCTCCCTTGCTTTCACGGTGTAGATGATCTACCACACTTGCTCAAGGTATCACTAAGTATGAACACTCTTTGTGTGTACAATTTTGCTCAAAATGTATTGACTGATAATCAAGGTGTTTCAGACTCTGGAATTTCTCTATCAATCATTTACTAAAGTAACTAGAATGACTTCCTTTTATACTCCTTTATGCCATCATACCCGTTGGCACTTACCAAAGGAATTCCTCCAATCTACCCGTTGGACGGAATCAATCAAGAAGATCATTCGAGCTATTAAAGGAACCTGACGATAGCCCATCAATCATGTTCGCCCATACAATTAGGATCTTGGTTTCCAAGAATAGAACCTTCCAGGAATATTTCGTCGACCATCGGATCTTTAAACGATCTTGATTACGAATAAAAGAATCCGTTATATTTATCCAGCCAAGAGATCTTCTCCAGAGGATAAGATCAAATCCTCAACCAAATACTTTGGCTCTGGATTGCCTTCGTCACTGGATTAGAAAAACTGTCAATGAGAATAGTCTTGAGTCTTGAGTCTTGAGTCGGTGATCCGAAAGTCTTCGGACTCTAAACGAAAGGTTTGTACTTATCCATACTAGACACGATAGAAATGTTTTGTCAGCTTCAAAATATTCTGGAAAGATTTCTCCAACAAGCTGAATATTCAAATGTCTGAATAACTTTGTCACAAGAGCTGGATAAGGAAGTTGGTCTTTGTCCTTCACCACTGCTCTATACATGTGGAATATAATAGTGTGAGGAAGAGAGAACTTTTTTCCAACATTGATGGCATACATCCGCTTTGCCTCTTGATAATGCTAGTACGAGTACCTAGAGGGGGGTGAATAGGTTTATAAAAATTTTCTTGAAGATTGCACAATACTTAGACAGATGAAGGATTAAAAAAATCAATCGTAAGATCGAGTAAAGGAAAGAGAGAATTAAACACGAGGTTTATAGTGGTTCGGCTTGATTCAAGCCTACGTCCACTCTTTCGCACCGACACCGATTGGCTGGATTCCACTATGAACAAAGAGATGTTACGGTGTTGATCTTCCTTGATTTCTCGATGTAGATGAACTACTACACTCGCTCAAGGTATCACCAAGTATAAACACTCTGTGTATACAATTTCGCTCGAGCCGTATCGACTAACAATCAAGGTTCTTCGACTGGAATTTTTCTATCGATCACACACTTAAAACAACTAGAACGTCTTCCTTTTATACTCTTTTATGCCATCATAGCCGTTGGCACTTACCAAAGGAATTCCTCCAATCTACCCGTTGGACGGAATCAATTAAGAAGATCATCCGAGCTATTTAAGGAATCGATGATAGCCCATCAATCCCGTTCGCCCATACAATCGGGATTTTGGTTTCAAGAATAGAACATTCCAAGAATGTTTCGTCGACCATCGGATCTTCTATTGTTCTTAGATAAGAATCAAAAAATCCGAAGTGATTATCCAACCAAGGGATCTTTTCCAGAGGATTGGATCGAATCCCCAACCATATACTTAGGCTTCGGATATCCTTCGCCACTGGATTAGAAAGACTGTCAGTGAGAATAATCTTGAGTCTTGAGTCTTGAAATTACACAAAGTCTTGAGACTTTAAACTATCGATATCCAGACTAGACTGATTGAAATGTTTTGTCGGCTTCAAAATATTCGGAAAGATTTCTCCAACAATCTCCCCCCTTTTTGATGGTGACAAAACTTTCTTGTAGATTTGAACAACTTTGACCCGCAAAAACATTTCTCAAGCAATATGGCTAACTCATAAAGATTAATAAACAACCAGACTCTGCATCCACAGCAAATTGGTTAGTCTTTCATGAGTAATACCATATAACACTACTTGATATAAATGCAACTAGTCAAGCATCAAAATCCACAGCCAATTCAGTCTCACACCCAAGTTCAAGTTCTCAAGTCATACTCAAAAGTAAACATAACCACAAAAGTCAAATAAAGTTTTAAAATAATGTTTGTTCAAATTGGTTCTCCCCTTTTTGTCATCATTAAAAGAGGGTGAGAAAGGAGTCATGTCCGCTGGGAATGCGTACGATCCGGAATTCTCCCATTGATTGGACTACGCCTTCTAGCCTCTTCAAGTCCTCCCTTAGATGAGCTACCTCATCTCCTTTGGCATTGGCTTGAAGTTGCGAGCGAGGTCTTTCATCTTGTCCTCCGGGGTGATCGAAGATGATTGTCCAAAGCATTCTTCATTGCTTGAATTTCACAAAGTCCAGCATATATCGACCACGCATTTCCGAAGAATATCCATGATGCGATGAAAATCTGCAGCGTACGTACGTACCGGCATGAGCTTTTCAGATGGAGTATATGATGGCGCTTCAAGTATAGTCTTGCAGATTTGGTGAAGACGTATCACCTTCTTCGGTGCAATTGAGAAGCCTGAAATTCTTCTTCGGGTCGCTTGGAGATTGTCTTGGACCTTCACTATCTCGCGGCATGAGGTGTAGACCTTTCTTGCTCGCCAACTCCCCGTCTCTAAGACATCCAAAGGGGAAGAGTAATGATCATGCTCTAGATTTCCCTTCTCTCAGCATTCAGCAGCGAGACTTTTCTTTCTCTTCTTCGCTTCTTTCTCCTTCTCTCGCTCTTCTTCTTCTCTCTCGGTTCTTTCGCCGAGAAACACGTAACGTCGGTTCTTGTCGGTGCTTGGATAGTAGGATCTTCATCCTCTTCATCTTCATCCTCCAGGATGAGAGATCTTTTCTTCTTTTCGATGGGGCTCCAATGGCCTCCTTTCCTTTTCTCTTTGAGGCGGGCGAACGGGAGTTTTCACTCGAATTTCTCCATTGCCTTGGAAAGTTCTTGCGACGCATCTTCGTTAACATTTTTAAACCTACCACCATCTTATCACACGGTTGAACACAAAGAGTTTGAGGCGGTTCAATATTCATGTGTCTGAAGATCTTGGTCACAAGACCAGGATAAGGCAATTGTCCTTTGTCTTTCGACATTGATCGTACATATGGAAGAGAATAGTGTGCGGTAGAGAACTTTCGTCTGTGTTGATCGCGTACATCAACTTTGCTTCGAAAGAGACACGAAGTCTTTGACGTAGACTTTGGTCTAAGACAGTTGATCACAATCTTATGAAGCACAATGTTGATGGCATTCATCCTGGAATAGGTAACTTTCTTCTCTGCGTCCCTATCTTTGACCGGTTCAGTAGTACGAGCAGGTGAGACTTTGATTGGTAGATAGCGTCCTCGTTCAACTCCAACTATATCAGCCAACATATTCACATCTACTACGTAGACTTTGTCTCGTACACTAAATGATATTCTATTCGCATCCAGAAAGCTAAGATTTGAATAGAAATAAGCGGTTAGATGAGCATACCCGTCCGTAGAGTCAGAGCAAAAATTCTCAAGTTGAAACAAATTCAACTTTTCTCTTAAGTTTATGTTGATGGCGTCCAGGAAGTCAAAATCGACACTTCTAGGGTTTATCACCCCTCTTTTCAACAGTACCGGAATACAATTTTTCTTGATCCTTGGATTTGAACAAATCCATCCGATTTCCTTTCACTTTTGCTGCCACTCCCATTTTCGGTTGAAATTCAAGGAACATTCTGTCATCATCGTTCCCTTCAATTAAATTTTGTCCTGGCATACGAGGATCACTTGGAATGTTCGCAAGTGCTTCCTTCGCTTTTCCTTTCGGGGCAATTCCCCATTCCTCCATTTTCTTCAGAAAAAGATACTCATTCCCATAATTTTTGTCCTTAAGGAAGTCATCTATATAATTCAATGGAGTACCCGTGCTTTTCAACGCACGATAAAGTTTATACAAAAAGGAGGGCTTTTGAACTCTTACTGGGTCGGCATCCTCGATTATCTCTTTTTCCAGATTATGACTTGCACCTTGTGGGGCAGGAGGCGATGAATGACGTGGATGAGAGCGAATCGGACTTTGTCGCTGACTTGTTAAGTCTTCTTCCTCAGTGAGATCGAAATGAGTCGGTCCCTTCTCCATTCTTTGTGGTCCCCGCTTTGCGATTCTTGATGATTTCCTCGAAGAAGACATCTTTCTTGTCGATTGGAAGATTCCTTCACTTGCTTTCCCAAGAAAAAATGACCACTTTCTCGACGATGAACAAGCAGTAGAAACAGTATCGGGAGGAGAGTGCCTTTTAGGGTTTTGAAGATTTGGGAAAAGAAAAAGTATATATATATAACTCAGTTTTGAAAAGGGAAGTTCAATCGGTGCAAGGAAAGTAAACGATCACTTCTTTTCAAAATCAATAACTGCCAAAATTATTTTAAAAAAAATCTTCAAATTTCATGCGGATTATAGAATAACTGAACAAAAGATTGTACCTTTTCGAATGAAAATTCGTACCTCTTAGATGAAATACAACTTACGAGTCTATAGCCACGAATGTCTCGAGTCCGAGGATTTAAAGTCGAAAGATTAGAGTCTTAGAGTTGGTGAGTCTCTAGACTTTAACTTCTTAAGGCTTCAAAATGTTGAGTCTTGAACGGATAAAGTCGAATTGATTTTTCTCCAAAGGCTTTGTGAATATATCCGCTAGTTGACTCTTTGAATCAACAAATTGAATCGAGATTTCTCCATTTTGAATATGATCTCTAATGAAGTGATGTCGAATCTCAATATGCTTTGCTCTTGAATGAAGGATTGGATTTTTGGTGAGATTAATCGCACCGGTGTTGTCACATCTCGATTTCGTGCATGAGTCTTCAATCCCAAAGTCTTGTAGCTGTTGTTTTATCCATAGAATTTGCGAACAGCAGCTTCCAAGAGCTACATACTCGCTTCGTCGTTGAAAGAGCTACGGTGCTTTGCTTCCTCGAAAACCAAGACATCGTTCGTTTCCAAGTATTTGACAAGTTCAGGTGCTTTTTCTATCGACTCGCAACCGGCCAGATCTGCATCTGAGTATCCTAGAAGATTAAAGTCTCCCTTTTTGGGATACCAGAGACCGATGCTTGAGGATGAGGCAACGTATTTGATAACACGTTTTACAGCACCGAGATGGGATTCTCGGGATCCGATTGAAACCTAGCACAAATGCAAACACTCAACAAAATATCAGGTCTAGAAGCAGTAAGATAAAGAAGTGAACCGATCATGCTTCTGTACAGCTTTTGATCTACTTTCTTCCCTTCTTCATTCTTGTCTATCTTCTGAGAACATGACATTGGTATGTCGGTCTTTTTGCACTTTTCCAATCCAAACCTTTTGACAAGGTCATTCGCATATTTTTCTTGATGGATAAAAGTTCCTTCCTTCATTTGTTTCACTTGGAGTCCAAGAAAGAATGTTAACTCTCCCATCATACTCATTTCAAACTCATCCTGCATAGTCTTAGAAAATTTCTTGCATAGACTTTCATTAGGAGATCCAAAAATAATGTCGTCTACATATATTTGAACAAGTAAGAAGCTTTTGCTTTCCTTTTTGATAAACAAAGTAGTATCTACTTTACCTTTGACAAAACCATTCTGTAATAAGAATTTACTTAGTCCGTCGTACCAAGCTCGAGGTGCTTGCTTTAAACCATATAAGGCCTTTTTCGTCCAAGACCGAGTCCGGCTTCTTTGGGTCTTCAAATCCAGGTGGTTGTTCCACATAAACTTCCTCATGGATGAATCCATTTAGGAATGCACTTTTTGACGTCCATTTGGAATAACCTGAAATTTTTATGACAAGCAAACGCAAGTAATAGACGAATAGCTTCTAACCTTGCTACTTTGGAGTGTAAGTCTCATCATAGTCTATTCCTTCTTCTTGCGTATATCCTTTGGCCACGAGTCTTGCTTTGTTTCGTACGACTTTTCCTTCTTCATTCATCTTGTTCCCGAATACCCATTTGGTTCCAATAATGTTTTACCTTTTGGTTTAGATGTCAATTCCTAGACATCATTGATGTTGAATTGTTCGAGTTCTTCTTGCATAGCTTCGATCCAACTTTCATCGAGATAAAGCTTCTTCTATGCTTTTTGGTTCGATTTCATAAATGAGAGCCACAAAGACTAGATTCTTCAAGCCTTTTTGATCTGGGTGCGGATTCCTTCATTGATTTCGCCAATAATGAGATCTTTAGGATGACCGGATTTATGCTTCCGATTCTTGGTTGTTCGCCCGGTTGATGATCTCTTTCTTTGTTTGAATCTTCATGTGCTTCTTGATGTTGGACTTCCGAGACCGAGATGCTTCTTGAGTTGTAAGCATTGGAAGGTGGAGTAGGTTCGACTCTTCATACCGAGTCCTGGCTGGATTCATCTTGCATTGAGTCTTGGAATTTAACATTCGTTGATTCCTCCACCGACCGGCTTTTCTTGTTATAGACTCTGTAGGCTTTGCTTGATGTAGAATATCCAAGGAAGATGCCTTCATCCGATCTTTCTTCAAACTTACCAACTCGATCATTTGCATTTTTTCAACATAAAGCATTTGCAACCAAACACATGAAAGTATGAAACAATAGGCTTTTTACCTTTGAACAATTCATAGGGGTTTTTTTTTTTCTAAAATAGGTCTTAAAAAGACTCTATTTATAATATAGCAAGCTGTTGAGACAGCTTCAGCCCAAAATCGTGAAGAAATTTTGCTTTCAATTAAAAGTGTTCTAGCCATTTCTTGAAGAGATCTATTCTTTCTTTCCACAACTCCATTTTGCTCTGGAGTATATGGAGAGGAAAACATATGATTAAAACCAGATTTATCACAAAATTTCGTAAAATCTTGATTTTCAAATTCACTTCCATGATCTGTTCTTATGCTTGATATTGCACATCCTTTTTCATTTTGAACCTTTTTGGCAAATTTTTCAAAATACGAAAAGGTTTCGACTTACTTGTAAGAAAATATACCCAAGTAAAGCGGGAGTAATCATCCACAATTACTAGGCAATATTTCTTACCTCCAATGCTCGGGTTCGGTTGGTCCGAAGAGATCCATATGAAGCAACCGTAGTACATGATTAGTAGAAACATGGTTTATTTGCTTAAATGAATTTCTTACCTCGCTTTCCCGAATACATGGAGTGCATGAATCGACTTTTGGTATGGCAATTTAGGTAGACCTCGAACAATCTTCTTTGATGAGATTTTGGCTAATTGTTTCATGTTGACATGGCCAAGCTTTCTGTGCCATAAGACTGCTTCATCTTGAATTGAGATTAGGCATTGTGCTTCATTTGGTTTTACATCAAGGAGGTAGATATTTCCATGCCTTCGACCCATGAAAGACTCGAGTTGAGTCTTTGCTAATTCCGAACATATGCCTTCTTGAAAGGAGATCTTGAAACCAAAAGTATCACACAATTGGCTAATACTTAGAAGATTGTAGTTGAGTCCTTCCACTAGAGAAACATTGCTTATTGTGAGATTTCCAATTTTCACAGTTCCAAATCCCACAATGCTTCCTTTGCTGTTTCCTCCAAATGAAACTTTTCCACCATTCACTTCAACAAGCTTTATGAAGCGTTTGAGTCTCCCTGTCATGTGTCTTGAACATCCGCTGTCAAGATACCACTTAACTTTCTTTTTTGACAGAGACCCGCATTCAAAAGAGAGTCTCAAGCTTTCTTTGGTACCCAAATTTTCTTGGGTCCTTTGGCGTTAGTAGAATAAGCATTACTAGGCCATACTTTCTTAACAAAGCTTCCAAACCATAGGACACTCTTTTTCAAAATGATCCTGACTGTTACACTTTGAACACCTTAGAGCACTTCGACCTACAGACTTTACAAAGACTTTCTTGAAATGATTTTTGTAAGCCTCTTTTGACGGTCTTTTCTTAATTCTTTCTTTTACTTTTGGAAAATCAATCAAAGGAATTGTTTCGCTGTCATACCCAAACCAGACTTGTTAAAGTAAGGTCTTTGACCGAAAGAACTTTTTCAAGTTTTCCTGACACCTATTGAAAATTTCTTTGAAATATTTGATAAGTCGTTTTTAAGAAAGCATTCTCTTTTGAAAGTTTATCTTCATTCTCCTTAAGAGTAGAAACATTCAAGTCTAAACTTTTCACTTTTTCTTCTAAAATATTTTCCTTTTGTTTTAAAACTGAGTTTTCCTTTTTAAGTTCGGAAATCCTTTTCAGAGAAGTCTTAAGACTAAAACATAGTTCATCAATGTATTTAGAGACTTTGACAGGGATTTTATAATCACTTACCTCAAATTCATTGTCTGAGTCTGATCCAAAATCTGAGTCTGATTGTGCCATTAGACACAGGTTGGTATATTCCTCATCACTTTCTTCACACTCGTATCGCTCCAAGTTTCGGCTTTGAGAGCTTTTCGAGACTTTTCAGCTTTTCCTCTTTTCTTCTTCAGAGAGGACAATTTGGTACGATGTGTCCTTTTTCTTACATTCGAAACAAACTACATCTTTGTTTGGTTCCTCATTATCAACAAACTTGGTTTCTTTGTTTCAAGACTTTGTTTCCTTGAGTTGAACCTTCTCCTTTTCTATTCAGCTTTCGAACCTTCTAATCATAAGAGCAAGCTCCTCATCGTCCGATCTTCTTCGTAGTCTCGTATCATCAGAATCATCGTTAGATTTTAATGCAATGGATTTCTTACCTCTTGGATCTTCGTCTTCATTAATTCGTTCCACTTCATAAGATCAAGAGTTCCAATCAGCCTCGTCTACGAGATAATGGCATAATTCTTTGCGTCTCTCTTATTGAAGTCTTTATATGATTCCAATCCTTGGAGAGTCCTCGCGTAGCTTGTTCACCTTCATAGGATCAGAAATTTTCTGTCCTTGATTCTCAAGGCCATTGACAATATCTCGTAAAACGGCTAAACATGTCGGCTTATAGATTCTCCTTGTTTCATTTTGAAGGCTTCATATTGACCAAGGAGAATGTTAATTCTGGTCTCCTTCACTCGGTCTGTCCCTTCATAAGTGATATGTAGTCCGGTCCCGGACTTCTTTTCCGTATCACAAGAAGATATTCTGTTATATTCAGTTGGTGATAAAGCACAATATAAAGAGTAAATTGCTTTTGCATCGAGTGCTTGTCTCTTGTTTATCTCTTCTTGAGACATTCCGCCTGGTTTCAACGGTTTCTTTCCCTCTTTCGGATGCGATGCAGAAAGTAGGAGTAATTCCTCTTTCCACCACATCCCATTCCAGAGGATCCTTTGATCGTAGAAAAGCTTTCATCTTGTTTTTCCAGATGTTGTAATCCTTTCCATCAAAGTAGGGTGGTCTCGGTATTGCTTTGCCCTTCCACCAGCCCCGGTGCTAGCATACTAGCCATGGATCTTTTACTCGAAGTAAAACACTTCAAATAAAGTAAGAACACGGGCTCGATACCAATTGATAATGCTAGTACGAGTACCTAGAGGGGGGTGAATAGGTTTATAAAAATTTTCTTGAAGATTGCACAATACTTAGACAGATGAAGGGTTAAAAAAATCAATCGTAAGACTGAGTAAAGGAAAGAGAGAATTAAACACGAGGTTTATAGTGGTTCGGCTTGATTCAAGCCTACGTCCACTCTTCGCACCGACAGCCGATTGGCTGGATTCCACTATGAACAAAGAGATGTTACAAAGTGTTGATCTTCCTTGATTTCTCGATGTAGATGAACTACTACACTCGCTCAAGGTATCACCAAGTATAAACACTCGTGTATACAATTTCGCTCGAGCCGTATCGACTAACAATCAAGGTTCTTCGGACTGGAATTTTTCTATCGATCACACACTTAAAACAACTAGAACGTCTTCCTTTTATACTCCTTTATGCCATCATAGCCGTTGGCACTTACCAAAGGAATTCCTCCAATCTACCCGTTGGACGGAATCAATTAAGAAGATCATCCGAGCTATTTAAGGAATCGATGATAGCCCATCAATCATGTTCGCCCATACAATCAGGATTTTGGTTTCCAAGAATAGAACATTCCAAGAATGTTTCGTCGACCATCGGATCTTCTATTGTTCTTAGATAAGAATCAAAAAATCCGAAGTGATTATCCAACCAAGGATCTTTTCCGAGGATTGGATCGAATCCCCAACCATATACTTAGGCTTCGGATATCCTTCGCCACCGGATTAGAAAGACCGTCGGTGAGAATAATCTTGAGTCTTGAGTCTTGAGTCTTGAGTCTTGAGTCTTGAGTCTTGAAATTACACAAAGTCTTGAGACTTTAAACTATCAATATCCAGACTAGACTGATTGAAATGTTTTGTCAGCTTCAAAATATTCTGGAAAGATTTCTCCAACACCTCTGAGTTTGAAACATCAGTTTTTGAAGTAGACTTCGGTCTGAGGCAATTGATCACAATCTTGTGAAGCCGAATGTTTAACGCACTCATCCTTGAGTAGGAAATCTTTCCCTCTGTCCTTCTATCCTTAACAAGTTCCAACGTAGTACGAGCAATAGAGACATTGAAAGGTTGATATCTTCCTTTCTCAATCCCAATCACATCAGCCATCATATTTACATCCACCACATAGTCCTGATCTCGGACACTGAAAGAGAATCTATTCGCATCTAAGAAACTGAGATTCGAATATAAATATGCAGTGATTTTAACATAGGCTTCTGTAGAATCAGAACAGAACTGTTCAAGTTGAAGAAGACTGAATTTTTCCCCTAATTTAACGTTCATAGCGTCAAGGAAATCAACATCCACACTTCTAGGGTTTATGACCTCACGCTTCAACAAATTAGAGTATAGATGCTTGTGTTCCTCTAATCGAAACAAGTCTGTCCTTTTGCCCCAAATTTTTGACGCAACACCCATTCTCGGTTGAAACTGACTGTACAACTTGTCATCATCATTCCCATATGGCTGATTCAGCCCTCCAACACGTGGATCGATTGGAATGTTTGCCATTGCCTCTTCTGCCGACCCAGCATGGGCAATTCCCAACCGTTCCATTGTGCGTAAAAAGAAGGTTTCATTTTTGAACCCTTTGTCTTTCAGAAATTCGTCAATGTAGTTCAAAGGAGTTCCACCCCTTTTCAAAGCACGATAAAGCTTGTAGGTAAAAGAGGGCTTAAGAGTTCTTACGGGTTCATCATCTTCGATTATTTCTTCTTCTTCTTGACGAGCAACATTCTGAGATCTAGATGGAGAAGATGGACGCTACTGAGAATGTTGTGGGCTCTGCTACTGACTAGGAAACTCTTCTTCCTCGGTGAGATCAAAGTGCGTAGGCCTCTCACGCATTTGCCGCGGTCCCCTGTTCGCGATCCTCGAAGACTTCCTTTGAGATGACATCTTTCACGTCTTTGAAAGATTCCAAACTTGACATTCCCAAGAAAGATAACAACTTTTCGAAGATTAAACAAGAGAAGAAAGAAGTGGAAGATTGATGCTTTTTAGGGTTTTTGGAGTTAAACGAAGAGGAACCGAGCAAGTATATAGGTCAAAAGTAGAAGAGAGGCATACAAAACGTCGTAATAGAAAGTAAAAAGATGCCCTTTAAAAAAATAACTGTCTTTTTCAAAAAATTAGATAACTGCCATTTAAAAATTAACTTCATTTTCGAAAAAGAAAGATTGCACTAATCACGGAAATTGAAAGTAGCAAAAATCAATTATGGATAGATGATCGTACCTTTTCAAGATTTAATCTGAGAGAATAAAATAACTTACAATAAAAAATCTTGATTATCTGAGTCTAAGAGACTCTAGACTTTTACTTCTTCAAATCTCAAGATGTTGAGTCTGGTACGAATAATTTCAAATTGATTTTTCTCCAAAGGCTTTGTAAATATATCCGCTAGTTGGTTCTTTGAGTCAACAAACTGAATCGAAACTTCTCCATTCTGAACATGATCTCTAATGAAGTGATGTTGAATCTCTATATGCTTTGCTCTTGAGTGAAGAATTGGATTCTTGGTGAGATTGATTGCGCTGGTGTTGTCACAGTTAATCTCCGTGCATGAATATTCAATTCCAAAGTCTCTTAGCTGTTGTTTTATCCACAGAATTTGTAAACAACAACTTCCAAGAGCAACATACTCTGCTTCTGCTGTAGAAAGAGCCACTGTATTTTGCTTCCTTGAAAACCAAGATACTTTCCTGCTTCCAAGTAGTTGACAGGTACCCAATGTGCTCTTTCTATCCACTCTGCATCCGGTTAGATCTGCGTCTGAGTATCCAAGAAGAGTAAAGTCTCCCTTTTTAGGATACCAAAGACTGAGGCTTGAAGTTGATGCAATGTATTTGATAATACGCTTTGCAGCACTTAGATGAGATTCTTTTGGGTCTGCTTGAAATCTGGCACAAATGCAAACACTAAACAAAATGTCAAGTCTAGAAGCAGTAAGATAAAGAAGTGAACCAATGATACTCCCGTATAGCTTCTGGTCAACTTTCTTTCCCCCTTCATCTTTGTCTATCTTCAAAGAGCTTGACATTGGTATATAAGTCTTTTTGCAATTTTCCAGTCCAAACTTTTTGACAAGATCATTACCATATTTGATGAATAAAGGTTCCTTCCTTCAATTGTTTCACTTGAAGTCCAAGAAAGAAGGTTATTTCACCCATCATGCTCATTTCAAATTCATCCTGCATAGACTTAGAGAATTTCTTGCACAGATTTTCATTAGAGGATCCAAAAATAATATCATCAACATATATTTGAACAAGCATAAAACTTTTGCTTTCTATTTTGATAAACAAAGTAGTGTCTACTTTACCTTTGACAAAGCCGTTTTGAATTAAAAAATTACTCAGCCTGTCGTACCAAGCTCGAGGTGCTTGCTTTAAACCATATAAGGCATTTTTCAATCTGAATATTGAGTCTGGTTTCCTTGGGTCTTCAAACCCAGGTGGTTGTTCCATGTAGACTTCCTCATGGATAAATCCATTCAGGCAAGCACTTTTGACGTCCATTTGGAATAACCTAAAATTTTTATAACAAACCAAAGCAAGTAATAATCTAATTGCTTCTAACCTCGCTATTGGTGCGTAAGTCCCATCATAGTCTATCCCTTCTTCTTGCATATATCCTTTGGCCACGAGTCTTGCTTTGTTTCTTACGACCTTTCATTTCCCGTCCATCTTGTTCCTAAAAACCCATTTAGCTCTAATAATAGATTTACTTTTCGGTTTATGAGTCAATTCCCAGACATCATTAATACTGAATTGCTTGAGTTCTTCTTGCATAGCTTCAATCCAGCTTTCATTAGATAAAGCTTCTTATATGCTTTTGGGTTCTATTTCAGAAATAAGAGCCACGCATTAGACTCTTCGTGCCTTTTGGATTTTGTGCGAATTCCTTCATTAATGCCGCCTATAATGAGATCTTTGGGATGACTGGATTTATGCTTCCAGTTACTAGTTGATTTGTCAGGTTGATGATCACTTTCTTCATTTGATTCTTCAACAATCATTTGATACTAGTCTTTCGAAGTCTGAGCTGCTTCTTGAGATTTTGACTTTGTAGAGTCTGGAGCAAGTGCAGATTCTTCAAGATGAGTCTGAATATATTCGTTTTGCATAGAATCTTGGAATTTGAAATTCATTGATTCCTCCACAGATTGAGACTTCTTGTTGTAGACTCTATAGGCTTTGCTTGAGGTAGAATATCCAAGGAAGATGCCTTCGTCTGATTTTTCTTCAAACTTGCCAACTTGATCATTTGCATTTTTCAATATAAAGCATTTACATCCAAACACATGAAAATATGAAACAATAAACTTCTTTTCTTTGAATAACTCATAGGGTTTTTTTTCAGAATTGGTCTTAGAAAAACTCTATTAATAATATAACATGCTATAAAGCTGCTTCAGCCCAAAACGTGAAGAGATGTTACTTTCAATTAAAAGTATTCTCGCCATTTCTTGAAGTGACCTATTCTTTCTTTCCACAACTCCGTTTTGCTCGAGTATATGGAGAGGAGAACACATGCTTTGAAAGCCGATTCATCAAAGAATTTTGTAAAATCTTAATTTTCAAATTCACCTCCATGGTCTATTCTTATACTTGAAATAACATAGCATTTTTCATTTTGAATCTTTTTAGCAAACTTTTCAAAGTAAGAAAAGGTTTCAGACTTACTTGTCGGAAATATACCCAAGTAAATCGTGAGTAGTCATCCACAATTACTAGGCAATATTTTTACCTCCAATGCTCGAGTTGGTTGGTCCAAAGAGATCCATATGCAGAAGCTGCAGTACACGATTAGTGAAAACTTGATTTATTAGTTTAAAGGAATTTCTTACTCGCTTTCCCAAGTACACATGGTGTACATAGGTCAGACTTTTGGTATGACAGATTGGGTAGACCATGAACTAGCTTCTTTGCTGAAATATTGGCTATTTGCTTCATATTGATGTGCCCAAGTTTTCTGTGCCATAAGTTCGCTTCGTCTTGAATTGAGATTAGACATTGCGATTCATCTGGTTTCACGTCCAAAAGATAGATATTTCCATGTCTTCGACCCATGAATGACTAAGTAGAATCGTTACTGGTTCCTGAACATATTCCCTCTTGAAAGTTGATTTTGAAACCGGTATCGCACAGCCTGGATCGAGACCGAGCAGATTGTAGTTGAGTCCTTTCACTAAGGAAACATTACGATTGTGAGGTTTCCCATCTTTCAGATTCGAATCCCACAATTCTTCCTTTGTTGTTTCCTCCAAAAGAGACTTTTCCACCATTTACTTGAATGAGCTTTATGAAGCAATTTGAATCTCTGTCATATGTCTTGAGCATCCACTCCCGATACCATTTTATCTTTTTCTTGATAGTGACTCGCATTTAAAAAAGAGACTCAAACTTTCTTTGGTACCCATATTTTCTTGGGTCCATTGGTGTTAGTATGATATGCGGTTTTTGCCCATACTTTCTTAACGGGTTTCCAAACCATAGGACATTCTTTCTCAAAGTGATATGAACTATTGCACTTTGAACATCTGAGAGCATTGCAACCTACTGGTTTTACAAAGACCTTTTTAAAATGATTTTTGTAAGCATCTCTTGTGGGTCTTTGCTTAATTCTTTCCTTCACTTTAGGAAAATCAATTAAATGAATGGTTTCCACATTCATTCCCTGGACGAAGTTATTGAAATAAGGACTTTGTGCTGAAAGAATTTTCTCAAGTTTCTCGATCCTATTGAAAATCTTTTGGAAATATTTGATATGTCATTTTTTAAAAATACATTTTCTTTCGAAAGGTTGACTTCTCTTTCTTTAAGAGTAGAAACATTCATGTCTAAACATTTCACCTTTTCTTTCAAAATATTTTCCTGTTGTTTCGGTGCGGAATTTTCCTTTTTAAGTTCGGAAATCCTTTTAAGAGAAGTCTTAAGACTAAAACACAACTCATCAATGTATTTAGAGACTTTAATAGGGATTTTAGAGTTACTTACCTCAAATTCACTGTTTGAATCTGAGTTTGTCTCGGAGTTTGAATCTGAATCCGATTGTGCCATTAGAAAATATTGGCATAATCATCATCACTTTCTTCACACTCGTATCACCAGGGTTTCGCTTAAGAGCCTTTCGATACTTTTCAGTTTTCCTTTCTTCTTCCTCGAAGAGGATAGTTGGGTTTGATGTGTCCATTTTTCTTACATTCAAAGCAGACTACATCTCTATTTGATTCATCATCCTCAACAGACTTAGTCTGTTGCTTTTGAAAACTTTGTTTCTTTTGATTGAATCTTCTTCGTAGTCTATTCAGCTTTCTGAATCTTCTTATCATGAGAGCAAGCTCCTCATCATCCATATCATCTTCAGAATCTATAACATCAGAATCATCATTGGATTTTAATGCAATGGGTTTCTTATCTTTAGGATCTTCGTCTTCATTGATTTGTTCCACTTCATAAGACTGAAGAGTTCTAACCAACTCATCGACAGATAGTGGCATAATTCTTTGTGTCTCCCTTATTGAGGTCTTTATATGATTCCAATCCTTGGAGAGTCCACACAGTAGCTTATTTACTTTCATGGGATCAGAAATTGGTTGACCTTGATTTTCAAGACCATTCATGATTTTTGTAAAACAACTAAACATGTCAGTTATAAATTATCCTGATTTCATTTTGAAGGCTTCGTATTGACTGAGGAGAATGCTGACTCTGGTTTCTTTCATTCGATTGGTTCCTTCGTAGGTAATATGTAATCTATCCCAAACTTCTTTCGTTGTAACACAAGAAGATATTCTGTTATATTCAGTAGGTGACAAAGCACAATATAAAGAATAAATTGCTTTTGCAGCAAGAGCTTGTCTCTTGGTTATCTCTTCCTGAGTCATTTCACTAGATTTAACAGCTTCTTTTCCTCTCTCTGAGACAGATGCAGCTTTAGGAATGATTCATTTGTCTACAACGTCCCATTCTAGAGGATCCTTTGATCTTAGGAACACATTCATCTTGTTTTTCCATATATTGTATTCCTTTCTATCAAAGTAAGGCGGTCTGGTATTGCTTTGCCCTTCTACCAGCCCAGGAGCTAACATACTAGCCATGGATCTTTAACTCTGAAGTAAAACACTTCAAACAAAGTGAGTACACAAGCTCTGATACCAATTGAGATAGCTAGTATAAGCACCTACATGGGGGTGAATAGGTGTAAAAATATTTTCTCGAGATAAGAGAGCAATACTAAGCAGACAATAGATAGGAAGTTCTCCTTTCGTTAACAATCCGACTTATGAGCAAAGTAAAGTAGAGAGTAGGGAAGAGAAAATGAACACATAAATTATAGTGGTTTGGCTTATTCCAAGCCTACGTCCACTCTTCCGCATTGACAGTCCACCGGCTAGATTTCACTATGAACAAAAGAGATGTTACAGTTGTTGGAGAAATCTCTCTAGAGTGTTTTGAAGCTGACAAAACGTTTCTATCGGTCTAATCTAGAAGCTGTGCACCTTGTACTTTGAGTCGAAGACTTTCAGATCACCGAGACTCAAAGACACAAGACTCAAGACTCAAGACTATTCTCATTGACAGTTTCTAATCCAGTGACAAAGGCGATCCAGAGCTAAAGTGTTTGATTAAGGATTTGATCTTATCAACTGGAGAAGATCTCCTGGTTGGATTTGTTACAACGGACTAATTATTCGAAATCAAGATCATTTGAAGATCTGATGATTGACGAAATATTGTTGGAAGGTTCTATTCTTGGAAACCAAGATCCTGATTGTATGGGCGAACAGGATTGATGGGCTATCGACATGTTCCGTTAATAGCTCGAATGACCTTCTTAATTGATTCTGTCCAACGAGAAGATTGGAAGAATTCCTTTGGTAAGTGCCAACGGGTATGATGGCATAAAGGAGTATAAAAGAAGACGTTCAGTTATTCTAGCAAGTGCTCGATAGAAAAATTCCGAGTCCGAAGTTCCTTGATTATTAGTCGATTCATATTGAGCGAAACTGTACACACAAAGAGAGTTTATACTTAGTGATACCTTGAGAGAGTGTGGTAGATCTTCTACACCAAGAAATCAAGGAAGAACAAGTGCTGTAATATGTCTTTGTTCATAGTGGAATCCAGTTATTTGAAGTGTTTTACTTCAGAGTAAAAGATCCATGGCTAGTATGCTAGCTCCAGGGCTGGTGGAAGGTCAAAGCAATACCAGACCTCCTTACTTTGATGGAAAGGACTACAACATCTGGAAAAAAAATGAAAGCATTTCTTCGATCAAAGGATCCTCCGGAATGGGACGTTGTAGAAAAAGGAATCACTCCTAAAGTTGCATTCGTCTCGAAAGAGGAAAAGAAACCGATGTGACCAGGAATGTCTCAGAAGAGATAATCAAGAGACAAACTCTTGATACAAAAGCTATATATTCTTTATATTGTGCCTTGTCACCTACTGAATATAACAGAATATCTTCTTGTGTTACAGCAAAAGAAGTCTGGGATAGGTTACATATCACATATGAAGCAACTGATCGAGTAAAAGAGACCAGAATCAACATCATTCTCGGTCAATATGAAGCCTTCAAGATGAGACCTGGAGAATCTATAACTGACACGTTTAGCCGTTTTACAGAAATTGTAAATGGTCTTGAAAATCAAGGACAACCAATTTTTGATCCCATGAAGGTAAACAAGCTACTGCGTGGACTCTCCAAGGATTGGAATCACATAAAGACTTCAATAAGAGAAACACAAAGAATCATGCCACTATCTGTCAATGAGCTGGGTTGGAACTCTTGATCTTATGAAGTGGAACGAATTAACAAAGACGAAGATCCAAAAGGTAAGAAATCCATTGCATTAAAATCAAATGATGATTCTGATGTTACAGATTATGAAGAGGATATGGACGATGAGGAGCTTGCTCTCATGATAAGAAGATTCAGAAAGCTGAATAGAAAAGGAAGAAGATTTAACTCAAAGAAACAAAGCTTTCAAAGACAAATGCACCAAGTCTGTTGATGATGATGAATCAAACAAAGATATAGTTTGCTTTTGAGTGTAAGAAAAAGGGACACATCAGACCCAACTGTCCTCTTCTAAAGAAGAAGAAAGGAAAAGCTGAAAAGTCTCGAAAGGCTCTCAAAGCCGAAACCTGGAGTGATACAGAGTGCGAAGAAAGTGATGATGAATATGCCAATTTGTGTCTGATGGCACAATCGGACTCAGACTCAAACTCGAATCGACTCGGTGACAGGTGAATTTAAGGTAAGTAATTTTAAAATTCCTATCAAGGTTTCTAAGTATATTGATGAGCTGTGTTTTAGTCTTAAGACTTCTCTTAAAAGGATTTCCGAACTAAAAGGAAAATACTGTTCTAAAACAACAGAAAATTTGTTGAAGGAAAAAGTTAAATGTTTAGACATGAATGTTTCTACTCTTAAAGAAAGTGAAGAAAATATTTTGAAAGAAAATGCTCTTTTAAAAATTGACTCATCAAATATTTCAAAGAAATTTTCAATAGGGTCCGAGAAACTTGAAAAATTCTTTCAGCTCAAAGACCTTATTTCAATAAATCTGTTTAGGTATGACTACGGAAACTATTCCCTTGATTGATTTTCCTAAAGTAAAAGAAAGAATTAAGCAAAGACCTTCAAGAGAGGCCTACAAAAATCATTTCAAGAAGGTTTTTGTAAAGTCTGTAGGTCGAAATGCTCTCAGGTGTTCAAAGTGCAATAGCCCGGATCATTTTGAAAAAGAGTGCCCTATGGTTTGGAAACCTGTCAAGAAAACATGGGCTAATACCGTTTATCTTACTAACACCAATGGACCCAAGAAAATATGGGTACCAAAGAAAACTTGAGACTCTCTTTTCAATGCAGGTCTCGATCAAAGAAAAGGTAAAGTGGTATCTAGACAGTGGATGCTCAAGACATATGACAGGAGACTCAAATTGCTTTATAAAGCTCGTTCAAGTAAATGGTGGAAAAGTCTCATTTGGTGGAAACAGTAAAGGAAGAATTGTGGGATTTGGAATTGTGAAAATTGGAAATCTCACAATAAGTAATGTTTCCCTAGTAGAATGACTCAATTATAATCTTCTCAAGATAAGCCAACTATGTGATACTAGTTTTAAGATCTTCTTTCAAGAAGGAATATGTTCGGAATCGCAAAGACTCTACTCAGTCTTTTATGGGTCGAAGGCATGGAAATATCTATCTTCTGGATATGAAATCGGATGAATCGCAATGCTTAATTTCAATTCAAGACGAAGCAAGCTTGTGGCACAGAAAGCTTGGTCACATCAATATGAAGCAGATAGCCAAAATCTCATCAAAGCAGCTTGTTCGTGGTCTACCCAATTTATCATACCAAAAGTCGATCTATGCACTCCATGCATATTGGGAAAGGTAAGAAATTCATTTAAGCCAATAAATCATGTCTCTACTAATCATGTACTGCAACTGCTGCATATGGATCTCTTCGGACCAACCAGAACCTAGAGCATTGGAGGAAAGAAATATTGCCTAGTAATCGTGGACGATTACTCCCGATTTACTTGGGTATATTTCCTTGCAAGTAAGTCTGAAACCTTTTCGTATTTTGAAAAATTTGCTAAAAAGGTTCAAAATGAAAAACGATATGTTATCTCAAGTATAAGAACAGAACCATGGAGGTGAATTTGAAAATCAAGATTTTACAAAATTTTGTGATGAATCGGCTTCAAGCATGTGTTCTCCTCTCCATACACTCCTCAGCAAAATGGAGTTGTGGAAAGAAAGAATAGATCTCTTCAAGAAATGGCTAGAACTCTTTTAATTGAAAGTAAGATTTCTTCACAATTTTGGGCTGAAGTCTGTTTCAACAGCGTGCTATATCATAAATAGAGTCTTTTTAAGACCTATTCTAGAGAAAACCCCTTATGAGTTATTCAAAGGTAAGAAGCCTATTGTTTCATACTTTCATGTGTTCGGTTGCAAATACTTTATTTTGAAAAATGCAAAAGATCGAGTTGGTAAGTTTGAAGAAAGATCAGATGAAGGCATCTTCCTTGGATATTCTACATCAAGCAAAGCCTACAGAGTCTATAACAAGAAGAGTCAATCGGTGGAGGAATCAATGAATGTCAAATTTCAAGATTCAATGCAAAATGAAACCAATCGGACTCAACATGAAGAGTCTGAACCTGCTCCAGACTCTCCAAAGCTTATAACTCAAGAAGCATCTCAGACTCTGGAAGACCAGCATTAAATTGTTCGTGAAGATTCAAGTAAAGAAAGAGATCATCAATCGACAAATCAACCAAGAATCGGAAGCATAAGTCCGATCATCCCAAAGATCTCATTATTGGTGAAATTAATGAAGGAATTCGCACCAGATCCAAAAGGCGTGAAGAGTCTAGTGCCGTGGCACTTGTTTCTGAAATAGAACCCAAAAGCATAGAAGAAGCTTTATCGGATGAAAGCTGGATTGAAGCTATGCAAGAAGAGCTTAGGCAATTCAGTATCAATGATGTCTGGGAATTGACTCCTAAACCAAAAGGTAAATCTGTTATTGGAGCTAAATGGGTTTTCAGAACAAGATGAACGAGAAAGGAAAAGTCGTAAGAAACAAAGCAAGACTCGTGGCCAAGGGATATACACAAGAAGAGGGGATAGACTATGATGAGACCTACGCTCCAAAGCAAGGTTAGAAGCTATTCGATTATTGCTTGCTTTTGCTTGTTATAAAAATTTCAGGTTATTCCAAATGGACGTCAAAAGTGTCTTCTTGAATGGATTTATCCATGAGGAAGTTTATGTGGAACAACCACTAGGGTTTGAAGACCCAAAGAAACCAGACTCAGTCTTCAGACTGAAAAAGGCCTTGTATGGTTTAAAGCAAGCATCTCGAGCTTGGTACGACGAGACTAAGTAAGTTTTTAATACATAATGGTTTTGTCAAAGGTAAAGTAGATACTACTCTATTTATCAAAAAGGAAAACAAAAGCTTTCTACTTGTTCAAATATATGTGGATGATATTATTTTTGGATCCTCTAATGAAAGTCTGTGCAATAAATTCTCTAAGTCTATGCAGGATGAGTTTGAAATGAGTATGATGGGAGAGTTAACCTTCTTTCTTGGTCTTCAAGTAAAACAATTGAAGGAAGGAACTTTTATTCATCAAGAAAAATATGCTAATGATCTTGTCAAAAGGTTTGACTGAAAAGTGCAAAAAGACCGAACCAATGTCAAGTTCTTTGAAGATAGACAAAGATGAAGAAGGGAAGAAAGTTGATCAAAAGCTGTACAGGAGTATCATCGGTTCACTTCTTTATCTTACTGCTTCTAAACCTAACATTTTGTTGAGTGTGTTCATCGTGCTAGGTTTCAATCGACCCTAGAGAATCTCATCTCGGTCTTTGCGAAACAGATTATTAAATACATTGCTTCATCTTCAAGCATCGGTCTTTGGTATCCTAAGAAGGAGACTTTAATCTTATTGGATATTCGACACAGATCTAGCCGGTTGCGAGTTGATAGAAAGAGCACCTCGGGAACTTGCCAATTACTTGGGAACAGACAAAGTGTCTTGGTTTTCAAGGAAACAAAACACCGTGGCTCTCTCTACAACAAGTATGAATATGTAGCTCTTGGAAGTTGTTGTTCGCAAATTCTGTGGATAAAACAACAGCTACAAGACTTTGGAATTGAAGACTCATGCACCGAGATTAGATGTGACAGACTAGCGCAATCAATCTTACTAAAAATCCAATCCTTCACTCAAGGGCAAAGCATATAGAGATTCGCCATCACTTCATTAGAGATCATGTACAAAATGGAGAAATCTCGATTCAATTTGTTGAGTCAAAGAGCCAATTAGCGGATATATTCACAAAGCCTTTGGAGAAGAATCAATTCGACATCATCCGTTCCAGACTCAACATTTTGAAGCTTGAGGAAATCAAAGTCTAGAGACTCTCAGACTCTCAGACTCAATCATTCACGAGTATAGACTGTAAGTTGTTTTAAATATTCAATCTCAAAAAGGTACGATCATTCGCTTCAGTTATATTTGATTTATCTTTAATTTCCGAGAAAAACGAAATCTTGTCTTTTCAAAAAGGATAACCTCTATTAAAAAGGCAGTTATCGTTTTTAAAAATGGACGACTGTTCACTTTCCTTTATGTCGATTGGGTTTTTCCTTTTCTTAACTGGGTTATATAGAGTAAGTTGTCTTCTTCGTTTAACTCCAAAACCCTAAAAAGACATTCTCCTCCCAATCCTGTTACGATTCCGTATTCATCTTCGAGAAAGTTGTCATCTTTTCTTGGAAAAGTGAGTCAAGGAATCTTTCAACGACAAGAAACGATGTCTTCTTCTAGAAGGTCCTCAAGAATCGCAAGCAGGGGACCACAGAGAAATGGTATAGAAATGAGTATATCTTTTTGCGACGGATGGAGGATTTGGGAATTGCTCCCAAAGGAAAGGCTGAGGAAGCACTTGCGAACATTCCAAGTGACCCTCGTGTAGGGGGATTTAATCCGACTGACGGGAATGACGATGATAAACTGTTTAGAGAATTCCAACCCGGGATGGGTGTTGCTTTGCGAAAGTGAAGGGAAAAAGAACGGAGTTGTTCAAGTCAAAGGAACAGGAGGATTTGTTCTTCAATTTGTTGAAACGGGGGTAATAAACCCCGGGAGCGTTGATTTTGATTTTCTCGGATGCCATCAATGTAAACTTGAAGGAAAAGTTCAATCGCTTCAACTAGAGCAATTTTGCTCGACACCCGTGACGGCTATGCACAATTGACAGCATATTTCTATTCGAATCTTAGCTTTTTAGATGCGAATAGAATATCCTTCGGTGTTCGAGACCAAGACTATGAGGTAGATGTGGACATGTTGCGAGACATAATTGGAGTTGAAAGAGGACGATATCAACCGATCAAGGTTTCAATCGCTCGTACACACCGGAACTTGTCAAAGACAGGAGTACGAAGGAAGAGTTACCTACTCAAGAATGAATGCCATCAACATCTTACCGCACAAAATCGTGATCAACTGTCTCAGGCCAAAATCAACATCCAAGACAGATGTGTCTAATTCTGAGGCAAAATTGATGTACGCGATCAATTCAGGGAAGAAGTTCTCTCTTCCTCACACCATTCTCTTCCACATGTACAGAGCAATGGTAAAGGATAAGGGCCAGTTGCCTTACTCAGGTCTTGTGACTAAGATCTTCAGACACTTGAACATTGAACCTCCACAGACTCTTTGTGTTCGACCATGCGACAAAATGGTGGTGGGTTTGAAAATGCTGACAAAAATGCGTCTGAAAGAACTTGATAAGGCAATGGAAAAGTTCAAAGTGAAAACTCCAGTTAAATCTCATCCAGTCTCTTCTGCGTCGAAAAGGAAAGGGAAGGAGCCCATGGGTGCTCCATCTAAAAAGAAAAGAGCTCTAATCTTAGAGGATGAAGATGAAGAGGATGAACTCACTATCTCTGCCTTGGCATTGAAAAGACTCAGTCGGTCTGTATCTAAATCAATGGATCGACATGAGAAAGGAAAAGAAGCAGAGGAACAAGAACAGAGAGAAGCAGAGGAGAAAGAAGAGAAATAAAAAGAAGAAGAGGAGAAAGAAGTTGAAGAAGAAGAAGAAGCAGTCAAAGAAAAGTCTGCAGATGAAGCTAGAGAGAAAGGCAATCAAAATTCTACTGAGCATGACCATCACTCTTCCCCAAATTAGGCCTTAGAAACAGGGGAGATGTCGAGCAAGGAAAGACTACACCATTTCCGATCATAGTGAAGGTGTGAGTTGCTCGCAAGCAAATCCAAAAGATATTCAGGCTTCTCAAATGCTTGAAGAAGGACATGACACCTCAACGCCAAATCTGCGCGATTACACCGAAGTTCCATCGTTTGCCTTCACTCCATCTGATAGAGCAAATGCCAGACACGTGACGGATAATACCGCAGATTTTCGTCGTATCCTTGATCTTCTTCGGCAATGCAAGGTCAAATATATGCTTTGGAATGTGAACTTCAAGTCTGAAGAAACTGGACAAGCGTCTTCGTAACCTGTCGGATCAAATGCAAGACCTCGCTCATCAAATTCAAGCAAATGCCAAATGAGTAGAGGTGGCACGTCTACAGGAAGACCTGAAGAGGCTGGAAGGCGTCGTACAGTCAATGGGAGATTTCCAGATTATGCGCGTTCCCAAGCAGACTTGACTCTTTCTCACCTTTTTAATGATGACAAAAAGGGGAGAATTGCCAGCTTTGAACTAAACTGAACTTTGATTTTGAATCTGTTTTTTATTTCTGTTTGTTTGGATATCTACTTTTGAGTATAACTTGGGTGTGGTGGACTTGGTGAATATGACTGACTTGAGTGTGTGGATTTGAAATTGACCGTTGCATTATTTATATCAAGTGTTATTGTATGGCTTTACTCATGAAAGACTAACCTATTTTCTGTGGATGCGAGTCTAGTTGAGTTATTAATCTTTATGAGACATCCATACGCTTGAGTAATGTTTTTGCGGAGTCAAAGTTGTTCAAATCTACAGGAAAGTTTTGTCACTATCAAAATAGGGGAGATTGTTGGAGAAATCTCTCTAGAGTGTTTTGAAGCTGACAAAACGTTTCTATTAGTCTAGTCTGGAAGCTGTGCAGACCCTTGTACTTTGAGTCCGAAGACTTTCGATCACCCGACTCAAAGCACACAAGACTCAAGACTCAAGACTATTCTCATTGACAGTTTCTAATCCAAGAAGGCGATCCAGAGCTAAAGTGTTTGATTAAGGATTTGATCTTATCAACTGGAGAAGATATCCTGGCTGGATTTGTTACAACGGATTATTATTCGAAATCAAGATCATTTGAAGATCTGATGATTGACGAAATATTCTTGGAAGGTTCTATTCTTGGAAACCAAGATCCTGATTATATGGGCGACCAGGATTGATGGGCTATCGACATGTTCCTTTAATAGCTCAAATGACCTTCTTAATTGATTCTGTCCAACGAGAAGATTGGAAGAATTCCTTTGGTAAGTGCCAACGGGTATGATGGCATAAAGGAGTATAAAAAGAAGACGTTCCAGTTATTCTAGCAAGTGCTCGATAGAAAAATTCCAGAGTCTGAAGCTCCTTGATTATTAGTCGATTCATATTGAGCGAAACTGTACACATAAAGAGATTTTATACTTAGTGATACCTTGAGAGAGTGTGGTAGATCTTCTACACCAAGAAATCAAGGAAGAACAAGTGTTATAATATCTCTTTGTTCATAGTGGAATCCAGCCAGTGGGTTGTCAGTGCAGAAGAGTGGACGTAGGCTTGAAATAAGCCAAACCACTATAAACCTCGTGTTCAATTTTCTCTTCCCTACTCTCAGTCTTACTTTGATCGTTGTTTGTTTATTGACAAGGAAAAGTTGTTTCATTTCTATCAACTGTCTAGTATTGTGCGATTATCATTAGGAATTACTCGTTATAGCTATTCACCCCCCCTCTAGGTACTTATACTAGCTATATCAACAGTAAGGTTCTCCCTTGATTTCACAGTGTAGATACTCTACCACACTTCCTCAAGGTTTCTCAGTAATATGAACTCTCTTTTGTGTACAAGATTTCACTCAGAAAATGAATTGACGAAGAACAAAGAGCTTCAGACTTTGGAATTCTTCTATCGCGCACACACTCGAACAACTGGAACGTCTTCCTTTTATACTCCTTTATGCAATCATACCCGTTGGCACTTACCAAATGAATTCTTCCAATGTTCCTGTTGGACAGAATCAATTAGGAAGATCATTCGAGCTATTTAAGGAACATGTCGATAGCCCATCAATCCTGCTCGCCCATACAATCAGGATCTTGGTTTCCATAAGTAGAACCTTCCAAGTATACTTCGCCAATAATCGGATCCTCAATCTTTGAATCAATAAAGGATTCCATTATGTCATATCCAGCCAAAAGATCTTCTCCAGTCGATAAGATCAAATCCTTAGCGAAACATCCAGTCCTGGATAGCCCTCATTTGACGGATTAGAAACTATCAATGAGAATAGACTTTGAGTCTTGAGTTTGGCAGTCCGGAGGTCTTCAGACTTTAAGTAGTAGAGTCTACAAATCTTCAGACTAAACCGATGGAAATGTTTTGTCAGCTTCAAAATACTCCAGGATGATTTCTCCAACACAATAAACCTGAAAAGGGTCGGTGACTCGTCTTGGGAAGTCGCAAATTATTATTGACCAGAGAGGGATGGGCACGCGCTCGGGGTTCGGGGTGTGACATCCCATTTTTATGGTATCAAAGCAAAGTCTGTATTTGGTGTGATAAGGTGCGATGGGTTCTTGGGATAGTTACTAGGAATGACCTATATTTTATTCTGATGCATGTGAGTGATAGTTGTTTAGTAAATTGTTTGTGGTGATCACTCGTTTCTAATTCTGTATTGAATTAGAAACGGGTTTTGTAGAGAGTCTACAACATGAGTGATCAGGAGCCGAGAACTCCTAGGCAGAGGACCTTATCCTCAGTGACTCGGGCTAGGACGCCAACAAGGGTCGGTACCCGAGGCGGCCGTGGTAGAGTGCAGGTTAAGGCCAGTGCAAGTGGAGTAGCACCACCTCCAGTCGATGCTGGGGAGTAGCCCCTGGTGATCCCAAAATCGACGGGATCATGCACACACTCGAGGCTATGGGAGCACAGATAGGGGCAACAGGCCCAGAATCAAGCTCCCACCATTACCGCCGTTGCTACAATTGCTACTACTGCTATGCCAATGCTGCTATTGTTGCTGCTACCGCTGCCGTACTTGCTACAGTACCTGCTGAAATTCCACCGAGGAATGTGACTGCTGGGAGGCCAATGCATAAACTAGTAGAGCAGTTTCTGAAGTTGAACTCGCCAAAGTTTACTGGTACAAGAGATCCTGAGGCTGCAGACCTCTGGATCCAAGAGTTGGAGAATGCCTTTGCACTGCTGATGTGCACCGAGGCTGATAAGGTCGTCCTTATAGTCTACCAACTAAAGGGGATTGCAAGCACATGGTAGAGAGCCACCAGAGGAACGGTAATTCCTGAAGGTGTGGTTCCGGAATAGAACGCTTTCATCGAGGTCTTCAATAGTAAGTACATTTATGAGACTGCTAGAGAATTGAAGATGGCAAAATTTCAACGCTTTGCCAAAGGTCAATGACAGTAGATCAATATGAAGTGAAGTTCGTTGAACTGTCGTAGTATGCCCCTAGATTGGTCGAAAATCCAGTAGACCAACCTAGAAGGTTCGAGATGGACTCGGACCAAAACCGAGGAGTCTCGCTAAGACTATCGAACTTGAGGAATTACAATGACCTATATGAATGGGTCCATATGATCGAGAGAGACCAGAATGAACAAGCCACTGCATCTGGGTCATGGTTTAATTCTAACCAGGATGAAAATCAGTTTGGGAAGAGACCAATGATTGGAGGAAAGTATCCTGTTCCACCCAACAGGAAGGGTGGGATAGGAAAGTTGTCAAATCAGTTTAGAATGTGCCACTCCTGCAGAGGACACCATGGATCAGCCCAGTGTCCAGCTAGGACGAGTGCTTGCTTTGTATGTGGCCAGCAGGTTCACATAGTTAGGAAATCACGGAAGCGACGGGGACTGCATAGTTACTACCACCACCACTGATGAATCATAATCGAGGACTTCCGCCATCGAATGCACCATCGGTTGGATTGTTCCGACCTCCAACTCAAGGAAGAACATATGCCATCTCAAGAGGACAGGCGAACGACACGCCTAATGTGATTACAGGTACTGTTTCACTAAATAACCACGCTGCTTATGCCTTATTTGACCCTGGAGCTACTCATTCATTTATAGCTGAGCAATATGTTAAGTTGGTAGGATTAATTCCTGAATTATTGGAGTTAGTGATTAGTATATCAATACCATTAAAGGATAAGGTTTTAGCTATAGTGGGTTGCCCTAGTTGCACGTTAGCGATTGGTGAGCGAGAGGGGAAGATAGACTTGATAGTCCTAGCCATGTATGACTTTGACTTGATTATTGGCATGAACTAACTCACCAAGCAACGAGCTAGGGTAGATTGTTATCGCAAAGCAATTCAGTTTAACTTGTTAGAGGGTGAAAGTTTCAAGTTTATTAGGAGTCGAGGAGAACCCTCGATTTCCCTAATCTCGTCACTAGAGGCACCTCGTTGTTAGACGAGGGTTGTCAAGGTTACCTAAAGACTGTTATGGATACAATAATTGAGGAGCTGAAAATAGAAGACATCGCAATGGTTCAAGAGTTTCCAGATGTATTCCCAAAAGAATTGCCAAGTTTGCCACTAGAAAGAGAAATAAAGTTTGTGATTGAGTTAGCCCCCGGAACAGAGCCAATCTCTAAGGCTCCTTACTGGATGGCCTTGTCAGAATTGAAAGAATTGAAAGTGCAGATGTAAGAATTATTGGATAAGGGATTCATATGTTCCAGTGCATTACCTTAGGGAGCACTAGTTTTGTTCGTAAAAAAGAAAGATGGTTCATTGCGATTGTGCATTGACTATCACCAACTCAATCAAGTAACGATCAAGAACAAGTATCCACTCCCGAGGATCGATGACTTGTTTGATCAACTGCAAAAAGCGTTGATATTTTTAAAAATCGACCTGAGGACAGGATATCATTAGCGGAGGATCAGGAAGGAAGACATTCCAAAGTCAGCATTTCGAACTTGATACGGTCATTATGAATTCACAGTGATGCCATTCGGGTTGACGAATGCTCCAGCTACTTTCATGGATCTGATGAACTGAATTTTCAAGGAATACCTAGATCAGTTTGTGATCGTGTTCATCGACGATATCTTGGTGTACTCGACAAGTCTAAAGGAGCATGAAGGGTATTTGAGATTGGTACTGTAGACTCTAAGGACTCATGAGCTGTACGCCAAGTTCAATATGTGCGAGTTTTAGCTGACTCGTGTTGCTTTCCTAGGTCACGTGATTTCAAGAGAAGGAATCTCCGTGGACCCATCTAAGATAGAAGCAATGATTAGTTGGCTGAGATCGATAATAGTGACGGAGATCCGAAGTTTTCTAGGTTTAGCAAGATATTACAGAACGTTAATAGAAGGGTTTTTAGCGTTGGCGTCGCCTTTGACTCGACTCTTGAAGAATGAAGAAAAAATTGTGTAGACAGATAAGTGTGAACGTAGTTTCTAAGAGTTTAAGGAAAAGCTAACTACCGCACCTGTGCTGACCATACCATCTGGTCCTAGAGGATACGAGCTCTACAGTAATGCATCATTCAGAGGACTGGGTTGTGTGTTGATGTAGCATGGCAGAGTTGTTGCATATGTGTCCTGTCAGTTGAGACCTTATGAATTAAATTACCCGACGCATGACTTAGAACTCGTAGCAATCATTTTCGCTTTGAAGATCTTGAGACATTATTTGTGTGGAGAAAGATTTCATATCTTCACTGACCATCAAAGTCTCAAGTATTTATTCTCTCAGAAGGAGTTGAATATGAGACAACGTCGTTGGATGGAACTCCTGAAGGACTATGATTGTGATATCTTGTATCACCCCGGAAAAGCAAGGTCGTAGATGCACTGAGTCGAAAGTCCTCAGTTGCATAGATGGTACTCATAGAATGGACTTTGATTGAGAAGACTAGAGATTCGATTTTCAAATTTGAGGTAAACCACATTTCAAATCTTATGGCCACCCTCAGAATTGAGCCGAATATTCAGATCAGAATCAAAGCACTTCAACCAACATATCGAGATGTTCAGAAGATCCTACAAGAGGATATCGATAAGAGAAAAGTTGACTTTCAGAATTCTGATGATGGAACATTGAGGTTTCGAGGACGATTGTATCTACTTGACGATGTAGAGCTTAAAGAAGATATCTTATCAGAAGGTCATCGTAGCAGTTACAGCATTCATCCTGGCAGTACAGAGATGTATCATAATCCGTGTCAACACTATTGGTGGTCTGGTATGAATGCGGATATCGCCAAGCATGTCGCCAAGTGTCTGACATGTCAGCAAGTGAAGGCTCAACACTGTAAGCCAGGAAGATTTTTGCAACCTCTCAAGATTCCAAAATGGAAATGGGAACATATCACAATGGATTTTGTGACAGGCTTATCGAGGAGTCAGAGAGGAAATGACTATTTGGGTAATGATTGACAGATTGATAAAGTCGGCTCACTTCGTTGTTGTACGAAAAGACATTGATTTGGATAGGCACACACAACTGTACATGCATCAGATAGTTCATCTACATGAAGTGCCGGTGACAATTATATCAGACCGAGACCCGAGATTTACAGCTACATTTTGGAAAAGTATGCAGAGTACATTAGGTACGAAGCTATAGTACAATACGACATATCATCCTTAGACGGATGGCTAGTTTGATAAGACAATTCAAACCCTTGAAGATATGTAGCGAGCTTGTGTACTAGATTTTAAAAGAAGTTGGGAAGAATAGCTTCATCTTGTGGAATTTGGCTACAATAACAGTTATCAACAGAGCATTCAGATAGCTCCTTTTGAAGCGTTGTATGGCAGACCATGCAAAACACCAGTTTGTTGAGATGAAGTCGAGGAACGGAAAATTACAGGCCCAGAGTTGGTTTAGCAGTTAGTGGATGCAGTTGCCATTATCAGAAACAAATTAAAGACCACTTAGAGCCGCCAGAAAAGCTATGCAAATAAGTATCGAAGGCCATTGGAATTCTAAGTTGGTGATCATGTCATTCTGAAGGTGTCACCAATGAAAGGTACTTTGTGCTTTGGCAAGAAAGGAAAACTGAGTATGAGGTACGTAGGTCCATTTGAGATTCTGGAAAGAATCGGGATCCTAGCATATCGTCTTGCATTACCGCCGAGACTGGCACAAGTGCATGACGTCTTTCACGTGTCAATGTTAAGAAAGTATGAGCCTGACCCAACCCACATCCTCAATTTTGAAGAATTGGATGTGGACAACAGAGTGTCGTACGTTGAAAGCCCGGTTCAGATAGTGGACCGCAAGGAACAGGTCCTACGCACCATGACCATCTCATTGGTCAAAGTGGTCTCGGCAACACCACGGTACAGATGAGCAACTTGGGAAACCGAGGAGTCAATGAGAAGATTGTATGTGACATCTTGAAATTTGACCCCGTTTCGATAAAATAAAATGTGCATATTGTCGGCGTGCCTATGGTCCTTTTCTCTAAGCTGATCACTCACGAGTTAACTAACATATTGGGTGAAGCCATTAAGGGATATATCTGCGGTAAAATCCCTAAAAGCTACCTAATTTGTTGGATTGGACTAAAATCGCATTCGGTCGATTTTAATCATGGAATTTGATTTGGTTTCGGAAATCGAATATTCGAGCGTGTCACAATTCATTTTTAGGACCTCATCTCATCGTCCGTCAAATTATCGACGAGTCCGAAATTTCAATAAAGAAATTATCGGAAGAAAAATCGAAGACCGGAAGAAAATAGAAAGGGAAATGGAAAGAGCAAAGAAAATTTAGAATAGAATTATTCCTTTTCTTTTCTTTTTCTCTCTCTCTCCCTTTTCTCTCTCTTCTTTTCCCTCTCTCTCTTTTCTCTCTCCTTCCCCCCCCCTCGTGCGATTCTTTCCCCCACCAACCGGATGCATGCTGTCTTCCTCTTTTCTTTTCTCTCTTTGACCATTCAAACTTCTTCCTTCTCTCTCTTCTCCCCCACTCCCCCACGTGACCGAAGGCCCCCTCCTTCCTTTCTTCTTCGTGCAATCAGCGATCAAAAGCAGAAGCAAAAGCTGAAGCGGAGACAGCAGCCAACTGCTGTCGCCGCCCTCACACCACTACAGCTCGCCGCCGAGCCACCGTCCGCACCACCCGCGCGACGCCGCGTGTCCAACCACCCACCTCTTGCGCCCAAGCGTCCTCCCCTGTGTGAATCTGCCTCTGCCCAGCCTCGTTTTGCCCTTGTATGGCCACCTTCGGCCACCGTTCGACCCCGCCGGACCTCCCCGGCGTCCCCATCACCTTCTGCCGGCCTCCCCTTGCCGTCTTGGCCACCGAAGTAGCTCTGGCCAGCCCAAGTCCGCAACCCACAGAGTGGGTATCTAGCGACTTCGGACTCGCTTTTGGGCCGTTTCCGGGCCCCGGATCCGTGAGCCGCTTTGGGAAGAAATGACCCTCGTGTCATCCCCGTCGGATTGGTCCGTTTTACGCTAAAATCCGATGAGTAATCTCTGTAATCCTTACTTAGTGGACTAATTGCGCTTAATGGTTGTTTAGTTTTAATTAAATAGGTTTAGGTGGTTAAATTAGTATGGATTAGTGTTTATTAGTCAATTGTGATGCGAATTAGATAAATTGAATGTGTATTTCGCAAGTAAACATGGTCTACTATTTATTGAAGGTAGCTTGGGAATTTTTGGACCCCTAATCGGTCTTCAATTTGATGATTCGGGCCTAAGTGGAATTTTTGGCATTTAAATATTATTTTTCGGAATTAAATTAATTATTTATTTATTTTCCGAAAGTTAAACTGGGATGTTTAGTGACCGGAATATTATTCGATGATCGTGGTGAAGTCTGTTTATTTAATTGGGCTTTATTTTGAGCTAAATTGAATTTTTAATATTAATTATTTAATTTTTGAAAATTCAATCTGCGATGGCTAGTGACCAGAATATTATGCTGATGATCATGGGGAAGTCCGTTTATTTAACCGGGCTTTATTTTGAGCTAAATTGAATTTTTAATATTTATTTATTAATTTTCGAAATTAATTATTTATTTATTTATTTTTCGGAAATTAAGGTCGAGATAGCCAAAATGACCGAAATTTCGTGCTGATTGTCGTAGTACAGTTCGTTTATTTAATTGAGCTTGATTTTGTGCTAAATCAATTTATGAGTGATTTTAGGATTTATTCATAAATTATTGGATTTTGGTTATTAATTGGAAAATAACCGGGTATCGGTTGACAGCACCAAAAGTGTTTTGGTGGGCTATAGAGAATGGTGGGAATTATGAAAAATGAAATTATAATATGTTGGCTAAGGCCGATCGTGTACCCACACACGACTATTTTATTGGGTATGATAAAAATAATGAGAATATTGGACGATGGAGATGGTATACTATATCGGTCTTCAAGCAATATGTCAGTTTTGGGTGAGCAGTATACCGGTATACTATATCGACCTACGGGCGATATGTCAGCTTTAGATGAGTAGTATACCTTATTATCAGCTTTGGACGAGCAATATATTATCAGCTTTGGGTGAGCATATGGTATACTATATCGGCCTTCAGGCGATATGCCAGCTTTGGGTGAGCAGTATACCTTATTATCAACTTTGGGCGAGGTATGCTATCTATTTATCAGCTTTGAATGAGCAATCCTGATTTGATAGGACTTTATAGATAGTATTGAATATGCCGACCGAGCATGGGTCGTGATGTCATGTAATCGATTAGATCGATTGGATGGAAATGATCGTGAGTGGTCTTGTTGGCATGTAATCAACTAGGTCGATTTGATCGATGCTTTGATCTGTGATGTGATTGCTTGGGTGTCTATTTGATTTGTACTAACATGCAGGTGGGATCTGAGGTCAAGGTAAGTCCTCTAACTCGTGCTGTGCTTAGGTAACCATGTGGTGTATTGGTTTCCTAATTGACTCTTAGTGGGGTAGAACTCGCTGAGACGTAGTCTCATCTCGGTTTGGGGAAAACATTTCAGGACCCCGCTGAGGAGCTGAGGAGGAAGAGTCTCGAGAAGGAGAACTCGAGGTGAAACTTGAGGAGAAGTATTTTGGAAGAAGAAGATAATCCCAAGAGGGATCTTGAGTACGATCCAGATGGACTAAAATTGCATCTTCTTTTATGGACTCCATTTTGATGTGAATAGAGTAAAGTAAAAAAGTTTGTGAATAGTTGTGAAGTACTCTGGTTTATGTCATGTATAAAGGTTTGGTTGTGGATTTCAATATGAAAGATATGGCCTACTTTTCTATCCGATTGGTTTATTGTCTGCGGAATTATAACTGCTTCCGCATGTGCTTAATAAATGAAAGGGTCAGCGATACATAGTCCTGGGATATTGCATTTTAAAATCGACCAAGCGAAGGATGTGTGCGTGCCCGAGGATCGGGCGTGACATTGTACCCCCACCTTTTTGGTTAAAGATTATAATATGTTTAAATTTCAAGGACGAAATTTTTATAAGAGGGGAAGAGTTGTGACGGTCTGAATTTTTAGAATTTGTTTTCGATTAAATAAATTGGGTATTTCGTCGACACGCCGATAATGATATTCTCTAAACTGATCACTCATTAGATAACTGGACTATCTATGGAAGCAATTAAGGAATCTAAATGCATAGACTTGAAAATTCAACTAGGAATCGACTGCTCGACCGTGTTGGTCTGCTAAGGTCATTACGACACTATCAAAATCAATCAAAGATCAGAGATAGGTCAATTCGACTGAGATATGTGATCAAAGTGTGGGTGATTCCACCGATTGCAAAATTCTCATCGATCGATACCAAATTAATTTTCTGACTTTTTGGGTACCCTATGTCCGTAATTGAAACCTTGAGATTTTCATGACAACCGAGAGTCACCAATGTGTTGGAGATGTACATTATGACTCGAGATAAATCGATCACGGGTCAATTGCACCAAAAATTCCTAAAAATTACTCAGTAGACTAGGTCACGCTAAAAGCGCACCGAATTGAAAATAACCGCGAATTTGGACCCGATTTCAGAAATTGAAAGTTTTGTGGTGTCATGAGTTATTTTAGTAACGTTGACTCATCCTCCGAAGATTTTTTGAAGATTTCGAGATTTTTATGGAAAATTGTTTCGGGTGTTTCGGAAAATGAATGAAAATTCGGATTGGCTGAATTGAAGAGATTTTCGACTTGCAAATTGAGCTACATGAAACAGGGGACTTGTAGAAATTATGTGGGTTTTTTCTTCATTAAAATTGGACGTTGAATTTGGGAATTTGTTAAAGAAATTGAAGACTACAATGTGAAATTCGGAATTATGCATGGACATCAATTTTTTTTTTTTTTTTTTTTTGCTTCATTTTGGATTAGTTTGTGGAATTTAAATTGGTAGAAAGTAATAGGGGACAAGGGAGTAAATGGAATGGCTAAGGTTTTTCAAAATTCAAAACACTTTTTATAGTTGTTCATCTTGAATTTTTTAATATTTTAATTTTTTATTTAAAAAATCAAATTTTATATTTGAATTCATAAATCTAAGAAGATGGAAACAGTTTTCATAGTTTTTCATCTTGAATTTTTTAAATTTTAAATTTTTTTATTTTTTATTTTTCCTTTTTACTTTCTTTATTTTTGTTTTTCTTTTCTTTCTTTCTTCTTCGCCAATCGTTGGGCCTTAGTAGTAGGCAGTGCAGGCTAGTAAGGCTATCCTCGAAGAAGGCTTGAGCTTGCCAAGACTAGCGAGCTCAACCTCGCTACGGCAAGCTAGAGCTCTACCTTGCTCGAGGTCAGCCAGTTCCGCCCTTGTCGGGCCTCGTGATTGTGCCGGTGGCCTGTTGTGGTTATCGTCGAGGCTTGGCGACTAGTGAAGGAGGAAGAAGGAAAGAGAAAGAAAAAATAAAAACATATTTAAAATGATTTTTTCATGAGATTGAAATCATTTTTCAAATGAGATCCAAATATTAAAAATAGCCTTATCACATATCACCAATTAAAGGAAAATCAACCATTTTTCTGAAAAGTAAATTTTGAAAAGTGTTCATTTTTCATGAAATTTTCTCCCAAACAAACACTCTTAGTTTGAATTATATTAGTTAAGCAATATGTTAATTGAGATTGGGGTTCGTTGTCTAAACTTATCAAAAGTCAAAAATAACTTTTAACTTTCCAGTCAAATCAAAAATAAAAATATTCAAATTTTAAAAGATTATGCAAAAATCATATATGAATATTCGTGTCAATAATTATCTATTATTTCTTAAGTGCGTACAAACTATTTTAAGTTAGAGTCATTTGTATAAGCCAAAGGCGTCAATCCACGTGGCTTGTGAGTATTCCATGGGCTTCCAAGTTATTGAAAATGTACTCCTTCGTTATAACCAACAAAAAAATTATCGGTCTCTTTTGACTGTCATTGCACACTAATAAGCATTACTTGACTTAAAATCTAATATTCATTTGTCTATATATTTACAAATTTTCACTTTCTAATTACATTGGCGTGCAAAAAGTTTCTTCACAAGGAAAGTCAATATACTAACACGTATTCAAGATATAATTTTGACAAGTGGATTTTCTTAAATAATGGATATTTTTCTTTCATGGCTGCAAGTATGAAAAATGTCATACGTTAATGATGTTGGTAATTGAAACCCTAAGTATATTCTAATGCAATAAAGATGTTTTAACTTTTTTTTACATTAAACAAAAAAAATTATATTGTTGTTCCAATAAGTGTCTTTTCATTTTATTTTTTTTTGTTTAGATTGACTCATAATTTTTTCTAATTTAAAAAAATCCCACTTAGCCGGCTAAAACATATGTATTCACCATCACCCATAGAATATATTCAAATTCATAAGTATCTATGAGTCAATTCGGTCAGATACAATGTGACGCCCAAATTATTCGTTTCATTTCTCGTTAGTTACATTAAGCATATTAGAAACTAAGGTCATTTCTTAGGTTTAAAAAATAATAATAATAGTCATAATATATATGTGTGTGTATATATATATATATAGACAGACAGAGAGATGGGTATGTTTTCTGGTTGTGACGTTCCTTTGCTCCGACCATTTTGGGGGGAGAAATAAAATAAAGACAAACAGTTTGCTCTTCCCCCACGTGGTGACCAGGTGGAGTGCAAAAGAGGGGGGTGGCTGCACCTTCATTTTATTCTTCTTTTCTCCCTTCTTGCAAAAAGAAAATATTGAGCTTCAGTAGCCCTGTTCTTCATGAACGCAGCTGCCCTTCCTTTTGAACAACGCTCACTGCTTTCTTCCTCTATTTCTTTTCCTGCGCCCGAAATCCGAAGCAATCCCTGCCATGGTAGCCCTATGCCTCTGTTCAGCAGCAGAGTCGCCACTGCCCCATCCCATTCGGAGCTCCCGCCACCAGTCACGAAGACCCAACTTGCCCGACAGCTTCTTCCCTCTTCTGCTGGTGCTGGTGAAAGATCCAGGCAAGTGGGGCAGTGATTAAGGTTCTGGGTTCGTGTAATGATTGTGCCTAGCTGTGCACGTGAAAATCGGGGTAGAGTTTGGGGTTGGATGCGAAAATTTGGGAACTAAAACTCTGTTTGGAGCTGGGATGTGGTTGCTTTGTTGATGGAGCCACGGTGGTGAGAGGCCATGGGTTTGCTATGTGGGCCATCCAGTTGATTGTGGGGAAGGGAGTTGCAACATATTTTGGGTCGTTTCGCTGTGCGGGTCGGCAAAAACGCGACATTGAAGGGGGCCGTGAGCTCGGCTCGCCCCTCCATCTTCTTTATTTCCCATATGCATGATGAAGTGCGGTTTTTATCATGCTATAGTTACCTTAGACGCTGTATAAGAGTGCCGAGATACTACAAAAATGTTTGGTAGAGAAACTAACGGTTTAGTTGAGCTAAAGATGGAGAAAACGGTGCAATACTTTCTGTTTTAGAGAATTAGAGATGGAAAACCTTTTATTTTGTGTCACCTTAAATTCTGATGATGTAGATAAGGAAAAGAACAAGTTTACTTGAGAGAACATCCATTGGATTAGGTTCAACATCTAGTTATAGTAAGATTGATGAGAAAATGTGTTGGCAATAGTGTTTACTTTGAACTAATAAGCTGTACTTTAGAAAACAGCAAAACCTTCGATGATTCTACGAATTTTCTGAAATTTTCTAGAAAGAACTGGACCTTAAACTCTTCATAAAATTTTTAGAACACATATTTAAGAATAACATATCAAAATTTTAGAACAAACGGATAAGGTTCGGGTGGTGAAACGATCTTTCTTCTGTAGGTACTAAATCTGGAAGTTACTGCAGAATTTTAGAAAGAAGACAGCAAATTACTGCTCTTTATACGTTGAGATATAGACTTAGGTTTCTTCATGGAAAATGTTAATCTATGTCTCTTCTATAACATACTAAAATTTCGTAACATTCCGATAAGGTTAGATATACTTTCTGTGTCTGTGATCAAAACTACTCATTTTAGTCCATAGACTACTTTGATCCGAGAATCTGCAATAGTTGTTGTGTCTATTGTACTTGATTCTCATGACACACATGGAGTCTAGTGTCTCAGTAGCCTTTACCTAGTTCTGTCCACGTCGGTAGTTTTTAAGTTTTTTGCAGGCAAATGTTGGACTCTCATTGTGTCGCCTTTAATGAGAGTTCCTATATACCTTGAAGTATCTAATAATGTATGTTTAGACCTATTTGTGATTGTTCACATATTGAAATTGTTGGTGTTGCAACAAGGCGGAATTGTGAATGTGTGGTTGGCTAAAGAGCCAAGGTGAGACCCCGGGTGTCGGGATGCCTGGAGAGGGGTGACGAGGAGTGGTGGTATTTTCTCCAGAGCTCTGAGAAGGGTTGAATAACTTCTCAGAGGACCTCGTGATGCTAGGTTGGGTGTGAGGGGTATAGGGTGGAGTGTCATCTCCCCCTGGGTGATCGTGGACCTTGTGATGCCAAGTTGAGTGCAAGGGGTTCAGGGCGGAGTGTTGTCTTCCCCTGGGTGATTGTTATAGCTAGATTTCTGTGGATTCAGCAAATTGACAGCTTATTTACCTATTTGTCGTGCTATTGGCCAAATCCAAGTTAGGACTAACCTCCCACTTGCTGAGTTTTTATTTTAAAAACTCATACTTGTTTATTGTGTCTTTTCTTCAAATTAGAAGGTGACCGAGGAGTGCTCGACGTGTGGGAGAGTTTTGTTTTTGTCATTCTATGTACATACTCGACATGAGGTGGGATATTTAGTGTTTGTGGCTCCTAGTGTTTTTGTAGAAATCCCCCTCCTTAGCCTCATCTCCTAATGTATACGGAAACAAAGTTTTTGATAAATATAGTCGAGTGCAGTTTAGTTTCTTATGATTCGGCTTGACTGCAATTTATTTTATAATTCCTGAAATTTAAGCAAGTCATGTGAAACAATGTGAGATCCATGGGGTTACATACAAGATACACAATGTTCACACTACATACCATCCTTGCTTTCATGCTCAAATGTTTGTTCGAGAACTTTGGAACCTACCTTGTGGATAACATTGCCAAAAAAAAAAAATCAGTAAATTATACCAAAGTCGTAAATAAGGTTATTTTATCCTAAACCATTTCATTCTATAAGTTTGAAAAAATTAACCACATGCAACTTTTACTGTCTATCCATACTAATCATTTAGATATAATACTAGAGGAGAAAAAAGGTCGTTAAATTACTTGAATCAAAACGGGAGTCAATTTCACAGATAGTTATTCGAAAATGAATAATTTTCAAAAAAATTAATAATTGATTATATCGGTTTGAAAAATTAGTCAAAATGTTTTCATTATTAAAAGCAATCTACATCTAGACATTTTCATTAATAATGAAAATATTTTTTGTTCATTTATTTTTATAATCAAGAGAAACTATCATAGTTTTCTCAACTGTGGATTTATAACAAAATAAACGCAATCATAGACTTTGCAATCAAGTTGCTGAACTTTGATTCTTATTGTCAGTGCTAAACTTTTTTATTTATTCATAGTCGATGGCACTTTTAACGGGAATTGACCAACTTCTCAGTCAAATGCTAACTTAAGACACATAACCTTTGGATGTACCATCATTACCTTTTTCAACAATCTTTCTATTACATTGGAAAGATCAATCATTGTTAAAACACTCTTAGAACGGGTTGAGGCTAACATTAGTATTAAGATTTGATTTACCTGGGTGCCAGGTTGCTGGGGTTGGGTGGCTGGGGCTGACCAGGCATCCACTTGGCCAACATGGAGAAGCGCGACGAGGCATTTACGGTGGTGCTTCGAAGTGAGACTACGGTGGCGAATCTCGACTTCGAAGAGGAGAGGTTGGATGGGAAGGAGGTAATGGAGATGCCACAGCTCATCAGCGCTTTGGCGGCCATTCTGAAAATGGAGGGATTGAGAAATTCTCTCAGAATGGGGAGGAAGGGGGAGGGGGAGAGGGACAGAGTGAAGTGGAAGTGAGAATTTGCACTATTTGTAGCAGATAAAAAGTGAAACACGTAGATATTGGTCATTATGAATAGGTTGTCATTGGCTCATTACCCATGGCTATGGCAATGGAATTGGGCTACGTGTCTTTGGTCAATCTCACGCATGAAGAAGATTATTAAAATATTTAATTTATTAAATAATTTCTTCATCTAACAATTTAAATTTGTAAAACATTTGACAGAAGTATCACAAAATTTTACAATTGCCCCATGTCACCACATCATCCTTTACCTTGAGGATTTATGGAACTCCAATCAAAGTGCATCCATTCGGAAGAAGTAAAATAAAAGTTTTACGTTAGATGACCAACAAAAAGCCCCATGACTTCATTTGAGAATATGCTAGAATTCAATTATCATTAATGAAATCCACTGATTCTAGATAGAGCTAAGACGCATTTAGTTAATCACACTACACGGGAATAATGCAATGTCAAAAGTATACCACAATTTTCTGTCCTAGGCCTACAGGGAAATGAGCAAGCTCAAGATTTTACTCTTTCCTTCTCTTTATAGTCAACGTGCATTCCAAAATTAGGGTTTGTGAAAAAGCTGCATCAGATGGTACAGTACCCCAAAATAGCTATCGATCGGTCGATAGGACGAACGACATCTAACCTAAAAAGGAAAAGACAGGGCGAATAATAAAAGTCGTGAGCCCCATCTAAAATTTTGGATTATTGAAAAAATCACGTGAATTGCAATTTCCATGGGGTAAGTCTTTTTTTTTCTTTTTGTGGAGAAAATATTGTGGACAAAATATCTGCCACGTCTTTTTTAATATAGACCATTTACTTATCGCCACATGTCCAAGTTGGGCTCACTTTCAGATTTCTTCTCTCCTCCGTTATCCCCTCTCTCTTCCATTTCATTTCTTCTCCTCCCTTATACTCCTCACCATGCATGGAGCTGTCCAAATTTGACGCAGAATCCACTTCCAGCCACTTTAGATCTAGCCACGACCGGCTCATCCATGGCCGTGACTGCGAAGTCAAGATCCAGACGGCCATGGGAAGCCACAGTAGGCAGCTACTGCGAGCTTAAAAATCAATAGGAAAAATAGAGGAACCAGATCTGAGCCCACCGCAACCTCATCCTAGAGCCCACCGTCGAGCCGTAGCCACCGCACCCACTGGCGACCACCTTCCCTCTGCCTTCCAGATCTGAAGTCTCTTTTCCAAGTGACCATCTGGCTAGGAGGGAGTCTATGGCCTTCAAAGAAGAAAATGGACTTGGTGAGAGCATCTCTGTAGTTGTAGCGAAGCAAGGATGGTGGTGCTTCAATGGGAACTGGCATTGCAGAGAAACAGAAGCAGAGTGAAGTGTATTTTCAACTTGGCAAATCTGTTAGAACTGATATGACGATCAGTGAATGGTCTATTTTAAATATGACGTGGCAACTAAGTTAAACGTGTTACAATAAACTATTTTCAACTTTTCAGCAGAATCAACAAATACACTTGTTCTTTTATTGTCGTTGCTCTTTGAGCACAACAAATACACACGTAGACGTTGCAAAAATTAGGCACAAACATAGAACACAACTGCAAATGTCATAGATGTAATGAATTGTGCGGTTGAAGAAAACCCCAATAGAAAATGGGTTCACTCAATTTACCATTATATTGTCTGCCGAGAATGGACTTATTGGGTTGGGATTGAGGGCATCATATAACTCCTCCAAATCCAATTTTATGGCTGGCCCATCATGATAGAGTTGTGGAGTTTGAAAGAGGAAATTAATATCAAAATAGAGAGAGTTTGTACTCTATTAATGGCATAGTGTTGACACCTAAATTTTGGCAACCCGATTAGTCATTTATTGCATAGAAAATTAGGGGTTAATTTTATCTCTGAAAAAAAAAATATTAATTGCACAGCATATAGATGTAGGTGCATTTTTTTTTTTAATTTACATGTTTTGCATTTATTTATTGGACCGTTGACGGGTGGGTTTGATTTAGTGGTTCTAAGTTTTAAATTCATAGGCCGGACTAAGCCCATAAAACAAGCAAATTGACCCATGCCCGTTTGTTTTAATGATCGAAAATTATCTAGTGAAAAAATAGAAATTTTGAAATTTTTCTGGGATATGAATTTTTTTGGATAGGGCATATGTGATAGGAAGATATTGCGATTTATCTTTGCAAGATTTCGATTTAAAGAAAAATTCCACTGTAATCTTGGATCCTTATCAATATGAGATAATTTGGTGAAGAAATTTTGCGGATGTGGATTCGAATAAGAAAATCCTAGTCCTTCGCCTATAAAAGCCACATGCGTATGAGAGGTTTGGGGGGGTTCTTTTGAGGCCACACTATTGAATACACGGCACATTAAAAGAAAAATCGTGCGAGGGAGATGGCGTGGAAGGAAGGGGGCAGGGAGAGAGAATTTCTTTTTGCCAAGCCTGTGAATAGAGAAGAGTAGACTTTCATCACAAGAGAATAAAGAAAGAACGGACATTCTGCACTTGAAGGAGACCCGCACTTGGAGAGTCCGAACATCCCATCGCAAAAGACGTCTTCAAAGTCAAATTGCCTCTTTTCTACTGTGGATAACATCCCATCACAAAAGACGTCCACACTTTAAGGCTTAAGATCAATTTATTAATTTTATTAGCGAGATAATCAAGTTTGAATTTCAAATTGAGTGATGGATAATATTCTTGACGATTGTGATTGGTTTGATGTTTATCTCATAATTGTTCTATTTATCCCGAAAATACAAAAAAAAAAAAATTGCATTTACATCCCATGTAGATTAGGATTGATTGCATGACAGATTAGTTAGTCATTTTTTTTAAATGCATGTTTAGATGATATTTAGGATAGATGATATCTTTGAAATAGGTTGCACATTTAGGATAGGGATTTTATTTCGAAATTTTTCGAAAAATAAAAAATGCATTCATTTAGGATGTTAGTTTTAAATTTGAATTGCATGTTTAATTATTTGACAATTTTAATTTTGAATTTCATAAAAGAAAAAGAAAAATTAGAATTATGGCATTCTTTGTACGTCATTGCATATCGGGATAGATTGCATGCTTATTAAGAAAATAAAAATCATGTGCACGTCATATAGAATTGGGTTCATGAAACGCACACCATTTAGTAATTGCTAGGTTCATTTAATTAGAACCTCCTCGTCATTAGAGTTAGGTCATTTGGTTAATTTAGATTGCATATTTAATTATTGCATGTTCACTAAGAAAACACAAAAAAATCATTTTTTTTACTTATGTCATATAGTTTAGGTCATATTGTCATGCCATATCATTGCATGTTAGATTAGTAATATTGCATTGCATGATTCTCATTAAAACGAAAGCAAAAATTGAGTGATTGTGTGTTAATTAGAAATCATATCTAGGATTGCTGATGTGAATTATAATCTAACAACGCAGATGCTTTCGTTGCTTTGAGGTAAGTCCTACAATTTATTCACTGCTTTATCTGAGTGTTAAATTGGTGGGTTGCACACTGGTATGATCACCTCACATGTTAGGGAAGTGAATTAAAATCTATTCAAGCTGTTTGCCAAACATTTTTTCAAAAATAAAAGATAAAGGTACCAAAAGGGCGTTAGAGAAGTCTAACGTAATCAAGTCCCCGTATCCAAAATCTCTGGTTCATAGAAGTAAAATAATCATCCCATTATTTTACTTAGGTGTCTAATCGACCTACCATAAATTGATTAGTGGCGACTCCTAATTGAAAATCAATTGCATGTTAAGAACTTGAACCTAAGTTGCGAATTAGTGTGGGCTTGGGAGAGTCCGAGCTAAGTTTAAGCTTAGCAATCCATTAGCCAAATTTTAGGTGGTGCACTCGAAAAATTGGTCGCAACACATAGATATAACTTATACTATAACTTTGTAAGCCCTAAACTCTTGTTGTATATTGGATTAATATATGTTGTAGTTTTAACTTATAGCTTTAAAACTAATAGCGATAGTAAAGAGATTGTTCAATGCGGTACCATAATTTCCCCTTTCTGATTTTGAGAGGGTTTTCCACATAAAAATGTGCGTGTCTTCTTCTCTATTTTTCTCTTCAACATTTTGCATTCCTATGGTACCAAAGCCTCATTCAGCGAAATAGTGGAGCGATGAAGATGGACAAATGGAAGGTGAAGATCGATCAGTTTCATGGCAAGGACATTGGTTTATGGAAGATGCAGATCGAGCATCTGCTATATTAGAGGAACTTGCATCAGCCTCTGTAAAAAAAAAGAAAAGAAAAAAGAAATCAGGTTCGATCAAGCAAGAAGATTAGGAATTATTAGATCGGCAAGCCCTAAGTGTGATTTGTCTTACATTGGTGCAAATGTTTGCCTTCAATGTCACCAACAAGAAGCAACAACAAATTTGATGAGGGCTTTGTCCAACATGTATGAGAAGCCCTTTGCATCAACTAAGGTATATTTGATGCATTGGGTTTCTATCTAAAGATGGACGAAGGTGTTTACGTGACAAATTACATCAACGAATTCAAGCAAATCACTATTAAAATGAGTCTACTGGCAATCATATTAGGGGACAAGGTAAAAGCTTTGATTTTCTTATCTTCTCTACTTGAAAGTTGGAGTGCTACTATGACTATGATAAGCAGCTCCTTTGGTTAAAAAAACATAAAGTTTCAAGAGAATGGAGATTGCACCTTAGCGGGGATTTTCATAGAAGAGAATCGAATGAATATTCAGGTGTTGACTTAAGTAGTAAAGGCAAAGGGAGAAGCAATCAACGAGGTCATAAATAGGACTATGGTAGATTGAATTCCACAGGGAGAAGCAAGTCAATACCTCATGGTGAAATAATTTACTAGAATTGTGGTAAGAAGGGTCATCTGAAACAAGATTGTAGAGTCCCAAAAAAAGAAAATTGAGTATCGAAATCAATAGGAGAAAATTGTTAATTCAACCTTTAAAAGACACTTGCCCATGATGCTTAACATTGATTGTCAATAGTCCAATTAAATCTTGGATTCTAGACTCGGGTGTATCATTTCAATCAATTTCATGCAGGGGATAAATGTATAATTTTGTTGCCACAAACTTTGGACAGGTTTAACTTGGTGATGATGAAGCTTTGGATACCGTGGACAAATGTAATTAATGTTATTATAAAGATTGTTGAACGATTATCAATGGGAGTTGCAAAATATCAAATTTGTTCTTGGCCTTAAGACAAATCTGATCTCTATTGTTCAATTAGATAACATAAGATACACATTTTTGGGGACTGATCGTGGCAGATTTTTAAATGCCTTATGGTTGTAGCACAAAGAACAATGTTGGGAGCACTATAGATGACTGAAAGTAGCAGAGTAATAGTAGCACTTGTTGACTTAGAAGCTAGTTCCAAACTGTTGCACCGCATGCTTGGACAGATAAGCAAAAAAAAGGGATGATGGTTTTAGCATCAAACAGAAAACCGTCTAATTTGAAGTACATAAATATCGGTCTATGTGAAGATCGTGTTCTGGTAAGTAAAAATACGTCAGTATTTTGAAAATTGAACGAAAGCCAAGAAAAGGAAGATGAGAGCTGGTACTTACAAATGTTTAGGGGGCCAGCCCCTATGCATTCCCTTAGAAGGTCATGCTATCACGTCACATTCATTGAAAGCTCAACTAGAAATGTATGTGTTATTTTCTGAAAAATAAAATCGATGTGTTTGCTACTTAGTCGAAAATGAGATTGGCTTGAATATCAACTTTCTAAAGTTCAACAACGGTCGTGAGTAAGATAGCGAGGAGTACATGTAGTTTTGTGAAGAATTGTATTAGGATGACAAGAATAGTTCCCAATATATCATGGTAAACAAAGTTGTTGAAAGGATGAATAGAACTTTGAATGACTATATATGAGTATGCATGTAGGATTACCGAAAAATATATATATATATATATATATATATATATATATATATAGAGGATTATCCAAAACCTTATGGGCAAATGTAATTAACACAGCAACAGATAAGAACTGTTGATTCGCTTCCTCGGTTGTTCAAGCTACCAATTTCTTGAGTGCAATTTGTCAAACGTGTGGTCCATTTTTATTTTTTTTTGGGTCAAAGCTGGTCCAAGTTTGGATACTTAATTATTCATGTATTTTCTTGATACGTCTACTTGTGATGTAGGGCCGAAGCGGGTGCTTATTGACACGTGAAGTCTGTTGGATGCTTTAGTTCTCCTAAGTGCTATTTGATATCAAGTGGATATACAAGTGTTATTTGAGTAGCGATGTCGATATTTAGAATTCCAAGACGTGCATATTCAAAATATATTGACCTTCTTTCATTGCTATGTCAAATTTTGCGCTTAATTTATCATTTCCTTTTTCTGTGTTTTGATTGTCTGACGTGAAAGTAAAAAAAGAAAAAGGTTTCGTTTTCCTGTTTGGTTATCTTAGAATGCATCTCATCTGAAAAAGAAAAAGAAAAAAACTTTTGCATGCATTTTTTTATTTTAAATAAATAGAAAAACTGAAAATTTCGTGCTTGTCATTTGTTAATGATTGTTCAATTTTATGTTAGGATGAACATTGCTTTTTACATTGACAATGTTTCTTGGTTCGTGGATTGCATGTAAATTTATAAGATACTGCATATTGGAAACTGCTTATTGTGTATTTGCATATCTCGAAAATTTATATCTACGTATCTAACTGTACTCCCATTTGTACATGTCTAGGATTTTGCATAACTTGCATATTGGGATAGGACTTCGCATAATATTTGTGTCATGACTATTATCATGTTCGAATAATTAGGATGGATTTTGCATGAATGACTGTTTTAGTGCACATCTAGGATATCTAGATTGCATTGTTTAAACTGCCATATTCACATGTCACAAAACCTTGAGCTGTGTTGGGCAAAAATTATAGCCTTATTTTTACTTACGCCTAGGACCGAGGCTGACAACCGGACTAGACTAGACCGAACTAAGTGGTTCTAAGCAGTTTCCAATCCTAAGTGCAGAATGAAACCACCCAGATCGGGCCAAACTACTATGTTATTTCTTTAAAATTTTTCCTTTCCTTGTAAAGAGTAAAAAGAAAAAAAAAATGGAATTGCCAAAACCCTAAATCAGACTAGGACAAACCAATCCGATTCCAATTCCGGTTTTAGTAATAGACCCAACCCGAAAACCAATCACCCCTAATTACGCCTCGGGATTTGAACCCCATGAGCAGTAAATGGAAAGACTAAAAAGTACACAAATAGGCTTAGACGAATGTAATAAAAGGAAGTGAATATGCAATTGTGATATGCTACGTTATTCAATATAATAAATAAAGTGTTTTCCTAAAATGAACCTTAAACATGGAAATTGAATTTAGAATAATGCAATCTAAAATGCCATACAATACTAAGAGAATGAATTGATTGGTATAATATGAATATTCAAATTCCCCTAAATGTACTCCTAGACGTATTTTTGTGATTTTTTTAATGAAGATGCAATCTAAAATTACTTGCATGCAAGATATGATATTTTTTTATATTTTCATTTTATGACATGTGATTGTGGAAAGAAACGTGCAAATATGGATATTAAATAATGCACGCTAGATATCTTGGATCTGCACTAATACACTTATTCATGCAAAATACATCCTAGTTATTCTAACATGGCAATAGTCATGGCACAAATATAATGCGAGATCCTATCCCAATATGCAAGATATGCAAAATCCTAGACATGTACAAATGGGATTACAGTTAGATACGTAGATATAAATTTTCTAGATATGCAAATATATAAGAGGCAGTTTCCAATATGCAGAGTATCTAATAAATAAACATGCAATCCACGAACCAGGAAACATTGTCAATGTAAAGGCAATGTTCATCCTATTATGCAATTGAACAATTATGAGCAAATGACATGCAAGAAAGCACTTTTATGTTCAGTTTTTCTTTTTTCTTTTTAAAAAAATAAAAATAAAAGAAAGATGCATGCAAAAGAGTACTTATTTTTATCACATGAAATGCATCCTAATGACAACCAAACAGGAAAAACGAAACCCTCTTTTTTTCCTACTTTCACCTCAGACAATCAAAACAGGAGGAAAAACAAAATTAAGCGCAAAATTAGGCACAGCAATGATTGACGGTCAATAAATTTTGAATATGCACGTGATCTGAATTCTGAATATCAACATCACTACTCAAATGGGTATCAAAAACACTCTAGGACCACTGAAGCATATAAGAGATTTCACATATCAAAATGCACCCATTTTAGGCCCAACATCACACGCAGACATATCGAGAAAATTTCACGAATCATTAAGTATCCAAATCTGGACAACACGTATGACAAACTGCACTCAACAAGTCGGTTGCCTGAACGACCGTGCAAGCGAATCGACAATCTTGGTGCGGGCAATGTCTCCAGGAGGATGGTAGCAACTGGTTGTCTTGATATGGATTCAGACGGATGGACACAGGTTTTTGGTGAGGACTAGGACTTGGAGCGAACAGACCGGCATAGGGGACGACCGCCCCTCGTCACTAAGGAACAGTCGTATGGACTGTCCGATTCCGGAACCACCTGGGCAGCGTATGGGATGGAGAGAGACGCGATAACGGCGACTCCTTAGGTTTTTGGTTGATGACAGCTGTTGACACCGACTTCACATATTCGTAACTAAACTAGGAGAATCATTGGTCGAGTGCGGCCAACCAAATGAGGGATAAAAGAGCAATTTTATTTGCAATATGTATTGCCGGCCGTCTGAGTTGCGGTCTAGTTCGACTCGCTTCTGTTAGATTCTAAGTTAATATACGGCCGATAGAATGGCTATTGCCCGCCAATAAGAGTTAAAGCAAGTGTGGGTGGGTACCGCCACAAAAATTTGGCCCAAATATCTAAATGTTTTCGCAATTTACCAGTTATTTTTACTCCTATTTATATGATTTTCTCTTCACAAATGAATATAAAAATATGTATTTAAATTTCAAGACATTAGAAAGAGATTATGTAAGATTTCAATTTCGTGTCAACCTAAATATAATGGAGTTTGGGACACTTGGAGTGCCAAAACTTAGCACGGAATGACACTTAAAGCGCCATAACTTCAGAAAGGTACACTTAAGTGCCAGTTTCGGAGTAAAGTAGAACACTTAAGTGCCACTTCGGCCAAAATCCAGCCAAATTGCCGACGTGGCAATTTTCTCGACGAGTTTGGTGCAAAACGGCGTCGTTTTGCTCGCGACGTGCTAACAAATTGCAAAAACGACGTCGTTTTGTGTTTGATGTGTAAATAATTAATATAAAAATTAATTAAATTAAATTTAAACTTATTTTATTTAAAATATTCTGAATATTAAGGGGGAGCCGAAGGGGGCGGGCGAGGGCGAGCCCTCGCGCCGCCGCCGGAAGGGCCGGCGTCGGAGGGGGAGGGTCGGCGGGGACATCGGCCCCTAGCCAACCGGTGGCAAGGGCTTGTGAGCCCTTGCCGGATCGGGGGCGAGGGCTCGCGAGCCCTCGTTGCCGATCGGCCGGCGTCGCCGGCCCCGGCCGTGGCCTCGGCGACCCCGGCCGATCCTCCCCCATCGTCACTAGCCCTTCCCGGTGATAGCGGGGAGGCAGCGAGGACCCATGAGCCCTCGCCCGGATTCGTGGTGAGAATCGCGGCCCTCGCCGTGATCCGGCAAGGGCTCACGGCCCTCGCCGCTGTCGGCCGGGGCCGGCGACCCCGATCGACCTTCCCCCTCCGTCGCCGACCCTTCCCGGCGGCGGCAAGGAGGCGGCAGCGGCGAGGGCTCAGCCCTTAGCCACCCCCTTCGGCTCCCCCTCCCCCGTTTTTAATTTTAGGTTTTTTATTTTTTAAGTTTTTTTTTTTAATTTTTAGGTTTTTTAATATTAAGGTTTTTTATTTTTTAGAATATTTTAAATAAAATTAAGTTTAAATTTAATTTAATTAATTTTTATATTAATTATTTACACATCAAACACAAAATGACGTCATTTTTGCAATTTATCGCCACGTCGCCGAGCAAAATGATGCCTTTTGCACCCAACTCGCCGGAAAATTGCCACGTCAGCAATTTGGCCGAATTTTAGCTGGAGTGGCACTTAAGTGTTCCACTTTACTCCGAAACCGGCACTTAAGTATACCTTTCCAAAGTTGTGGCACTTAAGCATCTCTCCGTGCCAAGTTTTGGCGCTTGGGCTATTCTTCTACCAAATTTAGTGCAAGCTGGTGAATATACAACATTCTCAGTCGGGAAAACTGCATTATAAAATGAAAAGTGAAAACACCCAATAAAAACAGAAGAAGAAAAAACCACCGATGCACTCTTACACACTCTAGTTTAGAAAATTGGAAGAAGAAAAATTACACCAAAAAAGAAAAGGAAAATTAAGGCATATTGGTCCGGTCCGGTTCCTTTTGCAAAATTGAGAATCATACTAGTTATTTCTGGTTTCCATTTTGGAAACTAAGAACCGACCAGCCCACTTCTCAAGTTGGATAGGGACCATGCTCATCCCTAAATTTCAGGGCATAAATTAAGGGCTATGCTCACCACAATAGAACTCCATTTGTTTCACAGAAATTGAATAATTTGGAAAATATATTTCTAAAAATAATTAGTTAATGAAATATATTTTCATCATCGACAAAAATTCATATACGAATATTTATGTAAAAAATGGAATCATTCTTTTTGTTACTCATTTTTGTAATCGATATAAATGATCATTTTTAAAAATATATATATTTTTCAAATCATTCATCTTTCATCAAGTAAAACACTCTAAAAGATCAGGGATACACGCGGTTAGATTGATCTATCTCAAGCCACTACGTTGCCTGGGCTGTTCCCGAGTTTGACAGCCCATAAAGCAGTTCCTCGGCGACAAGGCATCGTCGTCACCTACACCGATCTGTTCCCTCTTAGTCCTTGTCCTCACAGCAAAGCTGTGTCGGTCAATTTGAATTTGATCAAGACAACGAATGGCTGCCATCCTCTTGGAGGCATCGACCACTTCGAGACTGTTGATTCCCCTGCGCGGTTATTCAGGCAACCACTTCCTTGGCTGCAATTGTCCATACGTGTTGTCCAGGTTTGAATACTTAAGTATTAATAAATTTTCTATATATGCCTTGCATGTGATTTAGAGCCTAAATGGTTTCATTTTCTGCAAAATAAATAGAGATATGCTCATATGTGATGCAGTGCCTAAGTGATTTTATTTTCTGCCAAATCAATAGAGCCTAACTATCCACACCTGGACAAATTGCATTATCGCTGAGGATTAAGAGGGAACAAATCAACAATGCCTTGTCGCTGAGGAACTGCTGTCTGTCTGGGCTATCAAAATCAAGAACAGCCAGGCAACATAGTGGCTTGAGACAATATGTTGGGAGTGCGCAGCAAAGATAGATTACCAAGAAAAAAGCCCAAGTTTGAATTGTTATGAATCGACTAGAGTATGCTAACATCCTCACATCATACCAATTCTTCAATGTACTTTCCTTCAAAAACTTAAATCAATGAGTTATGGGCCAATTATGATATATTAACCGCTCTATACTAGACCAATTCTCCGATGTGGGACTTCTCTCTAACACAACTCATACAAACATTTTAACAAGGTAGATCCATAATAAGGACGACGTGAATGATGCAGCCAGTATCTTCTGGTTAAACATGTATCCCTCAGTACCGTGCTCCCTCCTTTTCTCTATGCCCTAAACTCAAGGATTTTTTTTTTTTTTTGGTAAAGTAAACTCACGGATTTTTAGCCCTCTCTTTTCCAGAAAAATCGTGATCTCCGTCTCCTATAAGAGGGCGAAATAATGGGATATATCAATTCAGTTCTGAAAGTTGCTCTGCTAAAGTGGCTGAAATTGGATTTATAATTTCCACTTAATTTCTTGGTTAAAACTTCACTATCCTATTCTTTTAAATGGATGGTGCTCTTTTCAACCATCCTTCAGTTCAAACACTCCCTTTTACAATACTTTGATCACATTATCCTTGTGTGGCCCACCAAATCAAATTGACGTCTCTCTGTTTTCTTTTGCTTTCTTTTTTTTTATCTTTTCCATTACAGACAATTCTCTTCTTTCCACGCCTTTGCGTCTAATGGCAAGGATGCTCTTGATGTCCAACTTACTTAATCGAAAATAATTCAAGACAAAATGTAACCTTTTTCTACAGCAAAACCACGGATTGATATCAGTGGCTTGTCCTGCAGTGGTGTGCAAACTTAAAGATCTAGTGATGATAATGGCAAGGCAATCACCAAGCTACGTATAGATAGAGGCGAATAGGCTTTAAACGGTTCAAAGACCCAAGAAACCAACCGACAAAATGAGAGAGGAAAAATCTGAACAGACGAACAACTCAAAAAATTAATAGGAATAGAAATGACTTGATGGTGGCTTTTGTGAATCAAAGATGGTGATAAAAATTAAAATATTTGGGTTGGTGCTTTCTGGTCATGAGTGTCTCTTGTGCGTTGCCCATAATTTCTTTTCTGGTCTATAATATGTATTCTTGGTGAAATCTCTCCGTCGTCCTCTTATGTGGATCCTCGTCCAATCTCTGAGCATATATAACGTGGCACTTCCTTTGCTAAAAGACATATGAATAATGGTATTCCTTACTGAGCAACTACAGCCTTGCATTTCTCACTCATAACACCGGAGGCTCCAATAACTTAGTTGACTTTAGTGATGACAGTCAAATACTCACCGTTGGAGCAATTAGCGAGAGCCTTGTATCTATGAATGCTGAAGAAATGTCGGCACAAGATCCACTTGCTTTTGCCATAATGAGAACACCACCCATACCCTTTTTGTCAGGTTGAAGGATCAAACATGTGCTCCCTTGCATATTGACTAGGTTCTACCCACCAAACTCAATTTCATCTCCTTCTTTTCCATAGCACTACGACTCCACCAAAACGAGAAAACCTTCAACCAGCCCTTGATTGACAATGCTCTACCGAATGGTATCGTTGTTGGTAGACACCAAGAGGATCCACTGTATGAAAGAGAACAGAGAGAAGTGAGTAATAAGGAAAGGGGGACCGCAAAGAAAAAGAAAAATAAATAAAACAAAAGGATTGACTTCACTTGACCAACAAAAAGGGGAACTACTTTCTTTGGAAACATGCTAAATGGTGCGCCAAATAAGAGGTAATGTCGTCAATACACTAATAAAATGGAGTCTTTAAGCCAAAGGAGTGAAAAAACATGACCAAAATAGCAAAAATTTCTTGCTTTTCATGTGTTGATCACGACCGGCAATACATATCGTGGCTAAAATTACTCTATCATTTGTTTGGCCAAATTCAATCAATGATTGCCCTAGTTTGGTTACAAAAATATGAAGCCTTTTAATAGAAATTTTGGGTGTCAACATTTATCATTGAAAACATCTATTGAGATGCAAAGGGACTAGACCATGATGGTGTCTTTTTTCGTGGATATATATATATATATATATATATATATATGTATGTATATATTAAGGTGATTGGTTACAGAGTGAGTAACTTCCAGTCTAGTAATTTGGAAACTATATTGGAATCAGTTCTCAATTTTGAAACTAGATACTAAACTGATTGACTTTGGAATGTCCTTTTTTTTTGTTTTATTTTATTAGATATACAATATGCATTGTGTCAAATACATGAGAGAGAGAGAGAGTTATACCCTAGAACCAACCTTGACAAGTTTGGTTCTTGGGTAGAATTGACCATTACAATGCATAGAAACCAAATCTACCAAAGTCAATTTCCACATTTTTTACAAAGGCCCTAAACCAGTCTTGTATGAACCGACCAAGATGAGTTGGTTCCAAAGTTGAATAGGTCTAATTGCATGCCCCTAATAATTGTGACTTTCTAAGTTGGAGATTTAAGTGATTCATTCTAAAATAACACTACAAAAAAGTCTCACAACACCATACATGGTATCAAAGGAAGATTTTTTGAGTTCAAATTATTTAAAACCCCTTATTTGTCTTTTTTATTAAATGTTTCCGCTCTTAGCCTGAGGGCGAGGGCATTGTGGGCCCTCGCCTAAATCCAAGAGAGAGAACGAAGCCTTTGCCTATTACCAGCAAGAGTCAATAACTGTTGCTGGGGCCTAAGTTATCTTGCTGGTTGGAAATCCTACGAAGGAAAAAGAAAAAAGAAAAGAAAAAAGAAATTTCATAAAACTTATTAAAATATTACAAAAATCATTATCATCATCACTTTTGGTATAACTTGAAATATAAAAAATGCGAAGGAATAATTGTGAAATTTCTATTTATTTTAACGTTTGTAGAAGAAGAGAACATAAGATAGGCTTTATTAAATGACTATCTAAAATAAAATAACAATCAAAGATATGCATAATCAAAATGAAATATAAGCGCTATCTTGAGAGATGAGGATAATCAAAAGAAATATCCTAATTAACCCTAACAATATGTCATATTAAAATGTGTATGTGACATCCCGATTTTTCCGATTCTATTTTCAATAAATTGAGACGGGCATTTCGTTGGCACGCATATAGTTCTTTTTCCCGGAGTTGGCCACTCATGTGGAAACTAGTCTATCGGGTGAAGTCGTTAAGAGTTTCTAATGCATCGACTCGAGAATTTGACCAGGAAGCGACCTTTCGACCGAGCTAGTCTGCAAGGTTCATTACGGCACAATTAAAATCGATTAAAGATTGGAGATAGGTCGACTCGACAGAGGCATGTGATCAGGTGTGGGTGATTCCACCAGATCGCACCATTCTTGTCGATTGGCACTAGACCGACTTTTCTATCGATTGGGTACCCTGTGTTCGTATTTGAAACCTTGAGATTACCTCGACAACCGAAAGTCGCCAATGTTTCAAAGATGTACATTGTGGCTTGAGATGATCAACCACAGTCGGATGCATGAAAATTTCTAAAGGCTACCCGGTAGATTGGGCGCGCTAGTATCGTGCCAAAGTGAAATTAACCGTGGAATTGAGATCGAATTCAGAAATTGGAAGTCTGGGTGTGTCACAAATCATTTCAAGATCATTGAATCATCTTTGGAAGATTTTTCATGCAAGCCGAGCGTTTTAGCAAAATAATCAAGAAATGGCTAATTTGACCCGAGAAATAGTAGGCTCGTCTTTGGTTGTGCTTTTGGGACTTAAGTTGGTTTTATGGTCAAGTGATTATGTGAATTGAAACGTGGTGACATTGGATTAATTTTATGGACTTCAATTTAATTTAATTGAAAGAGAATTGATGAGAATTGAAGAAAGTGAATGTGCAAGAATTGGACCCCGGCGGAAAATGGAATTGAACCCATTGGAATAAGGTTGTGGGAGTTTTGAGTGAGTGGAGTATGACATCATGGATGATGTCATGGTGGGCCATTTTGTTGGATTAAAAGAAAGAGAAAAAGAGAAAAGAAAAAGGGTCCCATCTCTCTCTCTCTTCCTTCTCTCTCCTCCCTCTCTCTATTCGGTTGTCTCTCTCCTCCCTCTCCCTACCGTGCGACTTCTTCAGCCTCTCTTCATCTTCTTCTTTGAAGCCCGAAACTGCGAAGGGAAGCTGCTCGTCGCCCGGAGCAACGCGCCGCCCGTTGCCGTCCTCGCCGTCGCTCGCTCGTGGAAGCCAGCCGGAACCAGCCGCTGCCGTCGCGCCTCCCTAGCTCGTCGGGTCGCTACTCCGCCTGGATCTGCTCGTCCAAGCCGTCGTGCAAGATGGGCCGGCCACCGTTGGAGCCAGCAAGGGCTGCCGGAGCCGTCGCCCGCAGCCAGCTCGCCGTCTTGTGCACCGCCACGGCTCGCCTCGCCTCCGTCTTCCTCTCACCGTCGTCCCTGCTGTTCCGCGAGTCCAGAAGCGATTTCAGATCTGGTGGAGCTCCACCGGAGCCGTCCAGCTCACCTCCGGCCACCGTGAAGCCCCGCCTAAGTCCGGTTAAGCTCCTCCGCCCATTCCCGACCCCAACCGGCGCCGGATCTGGCCTCTCTCAACCTTGAACCGCCGCGGACAGCAGCTGCAGAAAATGGGTATGGCAGCCCCTTCTTGGCCCGTTTTGGCCGCCTTCCGAGCCCGGATGCTCGGCCCGCTTTGAGGAAAGTCGATCCTCGCGTCGTCCTCGTCGTTTTGGTTCGCTCGGCTCGCTAATCCGGTGAGTTTAACTCACTAAACCTCGCTTAGAGGGTTAATTATGCTTTAGGTGTGCTTAGTTTATGTTAAGTGTGATTAGGTGGTTAGTTTGATTTATTTAAGGGTGGTTTATATTAATGTGTTTAATTAGCTTAAATTGTGTTTAAATTAAAGTTAAGTGGGTGTTTATATTAATATAAACCTTGATGTGACAAAAATGAATTTACTTTTGATTTATTTAAATATCTCGAAATTATTGAATAATTAAATAATATTTTAATATTCGAAATTATTAAAATATTATTATTTAATTATTTTCGGAATAAATATAATTATTTATTAAATTCCGCAAATTTTGGTCGGGACCCTAAATTCTCAGAATTTCGTACCGGTCGCTACGGTACATTCGGATTTTGAAATTGATGATTGGATATTTTAAATTGAGTGTGGATCGTGAAAAATATGGATATTATTATTATATTAATTTTCGGAATAAATTTAATTATTTAATAAATTCTGAAAATTATTTGGGAACCTTATTTACTCAGAATTTCGTGCCGATCGCTGCTGTGCATTTAGAATTTGATATTGATGATTGGTTGTGGCGAAGGTGAGTGTGATTGCGATATATATGGATTCTTTGTAAATTTCTAAGTGTGGGAATTGAGGAGAGATGAGGTCGTGAATATGCCACCTATTAGAGGTCGCGCCCAATGGGGCCGTTATATGCCACCTATTAGAGGTCGCGCCCAATGGGGCCGTGAATTGCCACCTGATAAAGGTCGCGCCCAGTGGGGCCGTTTTATGCCACCTATTAGAGGTCGCGCCCGATGGGGCCGTGATATGCCACCGATAAAGGTCGCGCCGGTGGGGCCGTTTTATGCCACCTATTAGAGGTCGCGCCCAATGGGGCCGTGAATTGCCACTGTTAAAGGTCGCGCCGAGTAGGGCCGTAGTTGAGAGCAATGATTGATTTGCTAGAATGACATGAAATCGGCCGAGTCGATTGATCGCCGAGACGATCCAAGTGGTTGAATTGTTTTGATAATGTGATTGAGCCACGGTTGTTTGGTTATCATAATTGCACGTGGTTGGTTTATATAAATTGTGCTAACTGCGGATGAAGGCCGAGGCGAGGTAAGTCTTCGTGTGATGTGGCTAGGCCACCCGGGCGTATTTTCTTTCTAATAGGGGTTTAGGGGTTGAACTTGCTGAGACGTGGTCTCGGTGGTTATTGAATAACCATTTCGGGTCCCCGATGGACGGAGCGGCAGATAGCTTTGGTTGGCCTTGAAGAGTTGGAGAAGTGAAGTCATAAGGATTGGAGATCGTGTACGTCTTGTAGGTCGTAGGATAATCTCTTTTTAAGAGCCGTCTTTTGTAGACTTTTGGCCGTAGACCTCTGTTTGTAATTTCGTTGATTTACGAAAGTGTTATGTTGTGATTTTGTTTCCTGCTTTTCTATCCCAAGTTAAATGTTGTCAGGGGATTTGTTTCGCTTCCGCATGCGTAAAGAAATGAATGGGTCGGCGACATATCCCGGGATGTCGCATTCAAGATCGACCGTAGTGGGATGTGCGCGCTCGAGGTTCGGGCGTGACATCCCCGTTTAAGTGGTATCGAGCATGGTCTGTATGGAGTGATAAGGTGCGATGAGTCTTGGGATAGTTAGTAGGAAAGGCTTTTAATATGCTGATGCATGTGGTTGATAGTTGATTGGTAGTATGTTTGTGGGGTCACTCAAATTCTAACCTGGTGTTGGAATTGAAAAACAGCGTCTATAGAGTCCGTAGCATGAGTGACTAGGAGTGGAGAACTCCTTGGAGAAGGTTGGTAGGACCTATACCTCGGGGTAGGATCTTTGACAAGAGTCGGTACCCGAGGTAGAGCGCTGAGCTTAGACCAGCGCGAGTGTGAGAGTACCGCCGCAAGTCGGTCCGAGAATGTTATAGCACCGAATGATCCTAGGTTTAATAGGATTGTTAAGGCGCTAGTGTTCCTTGGAAGCTCGTTGGGTCAGTAAGTTCAGGATCGAGCCGCCGCTGTTGCCGCTGTTTCTATTGCTGTCAGTGTTTTGACCGCCGTTGTTATTGTCATGCCTGTTGAAGCCTAATCTGGAGTTGTAATCGAGGATCAAGTCTTCGTATCTGAGTCAAGGTTCAGTTTAGACAGAGATGAAAATCGGTTGGGGAGAAAAGCCGATGTCAGAAGAAAGATGCCCTGTTCCACCCAACTGGAAGAGTAGAATTGAAAAGTCAATGCTCATCTCGTTCGATGGGTGTCGTGTTTGTAAGAAAAGACTTGTTACAGGTGTCGCCAGTAAGGTCTTTTGATCAGAGATGGTCCGTATAGAAAGATGGAGTCACAGTTGTTTCTGCACCGCCGTTGATGAGGCAGAATAGAGGAAACATACTTTGGGACATTTAATGGGGTACTTGGAACAGACCCCAGTGCAAAGAAGGGTGCATGATATTCCTTGATAGGAGGTAAATGACTCCCTGATTGTGTGCCGAGATTGTGGAAAGGAGGCTTGAGTCAGCCCAGTGTTAAAGTAAAAAGGGAAACGTGCTTCGAGTGTGGCCAGCATAGCCGTCAGGTTAAGAACTGTCCGTGTAAGTTCAGGAGAGTGTAAGCATTGCTACTGCAGATGGAACGCCACTAGGATGGCGAAAAGAATAATAATGGATTGACTATGCAATAGTCAAAGGGAAAATGTTCTTGAGGGAATTTTATCATAGTAGTGCAGCAGAATTTTCAGTGAAGGTTGTAGGGTTTTCGTTGTGGTAATAAGATAACGTGCGAAAGTTTTGAATCACTGAAAGTTGAAGAGGAACTTCAACCCTAGTTGTTCATCACTGAAGATGACCTGGTTCTGGTTGTTGGTTACCAAATATGCATGGCAACCGTAATAGATGCGTCGGTTGAGAAGCCGAGATATGAGAAACTTAGCCATGGTACGAAGTTTTCGAGTTGTGTCGGGAAGAATTGCTAAGTCTGCTGTCAGAGAGAGACAGAGTTCGCGATTGAATCAGCAACCGGAACAGAGCCAGTCCCTAAGGCTCTTTACCGGATGGTGTTACCCGAGTTAAAAGAACTGAAGGTGCAGATGCAGGAAGTGTTGAATAGGGGATTCATACTTTCCAGTGCATAACCTTGGGGAGCACCAGTTCGGTACATGAAGGAGAAATGTGGTTCGTTGTGGTTATGTATCGATATTCCTCAAGATCGACTGGAAGTCAGGGTATCATCAATTGAGGATCAGGAAGAAAGACACACCGAAGTTAGCATCTCGTATTTGATATGGTAGTTATGAGTTAGCTGTAATACCGTATGGTTTGATGGACACCATAGCTATTTGTTTGGGTCTAATGAGCAGAATGTTTAAGGATACTTGAATCAGTTGTGATCATGTTCATTGAAGTTATCCTGGTGTGTTCAAAGAGTTCTGAGGAGCACGAGAGACATTCGGGGATGGTACTTCAGACCTTGAGTGCTTTTGGATTTTACGATAAACTTAGCAAGTGTGAGTTTTAGATGACTCGTGTTGCGCTCCTAGGTCACGTGATTTCAGGCGAAGAAATCTCCGTAGACCCCGTCCAAGATTAAAGCAGTGAACAGTTAGTCGAGATTGACTACAGTGATAGAGATTAGAAGTTTTTGGGGATTAGCAGGATATTGCGGAAGTTTTATGGAAGAGTTTTTAGCGTCAGCGTTGGCGGTTGATTCGACTGCGAGGAAGTAAGAAAAGTCCGTGTGACCGAGATAAGTGCGAGTGTAGTTTCCAAGGGCCTAAAAGAGGCTGACTACCGCACTTGTGCTTACTATTCCATCTGGTCCTGAAAGTTATGAGATCTGCAGTGATGTGTCGTTTAAAGGATTTAATTGCTTGTTGATGCAGCATGATAGAGTTTTTGCATATGCGTCCTGTCAATTGAGGCCTCGGGAGTTGAATATGAGATGGTGTCGCTGGATGGAACTCATTAAGGATTATAACTATGATATTTTGTATCACTCGGTAAGGTGAGCAAAGTCGCAATTGCACCGAGCCGAGAGTCCTTAGTTGCTCATTTGGTACTTAAGGATTGGATCCTATTTGAGAAAGTTCGAAATTTGGTATCCAAATCTAAGGTAGACCACCTTTTGAATCTTATGATTGCCCTCGGGCGGAACCGAGAGTACGGATCGAATCAAAGCGCTTCAGTGGACAAATTCAGAAATTCAGAAGATTCTATAAGAGAATGCAATTGAGAGAGAGGTTGATTTTCAGATTTCTGATAACAGAACGCTAAGGTTCTGAGGACGATTGTATGTAATTGAGAATGCTAAGATTAAAGAATAAATCTTATGGGAAGCTCATCATAGCAACTTCAGCGTTGTCCAGACAGTAAGAAGATGAGTCAAGATCTACATCATTGGGATTGGTAGATCGGTATGACGATAGATATCGCCGAACAAGTTGTAAGTGTTGGATGCGCCAGTAAGTGAGAATTTGGTAATGTAAGCTAGGAAAGCTTTTTCAAGTACTGGAGAGAGGTTTGTGTGAGAATGAAAGTATAACATGATGGAATGTTATGACAGGTTATTAAGGAGTCAGGAAGAGCATTGATTCCTTATGAGGTTGTAGTCGACAAGTGATCAGAGTCAACTCACCTTAATGCACGAAAAGATCTCGATTGGAATAGGTATACCCAAGTGTCTGTATATCATATAAATCACCGGCATGGAGTGCCGAGGATAAATTGTATTTCAAATCTAGATCAGATGTTCTAAGTTGGCAGAGCTTTCAGATGGTTCCTTCTTAAGCAGTGCATAGCAGAGAGTGCAGAATTTCGATTGCTGAGATGAAATCAGGGAAAGAAAGATCACAGGCCAAGGTCAGAACAGTAGTCAGTGATTGCAATTGCCGAGATCAGTGTCAGAATTATATCAGATCTTGACCAGAGGTTCTTAGTTTCAGCAAGTGAGTCAGATAGCTTCTCTTTAATCAGTGCAGAGCAAAGTGTACATGATTTCAGTCGGTTGAGATGAGATCAGAGATTAGAAAATCGCAGATTTTGTGTTGAATACCTTTGGAATTTTAAGTGGGCAAGCATATACTATTTTGGAACTCGAAGTGGTTTTGACAAGATAGCAGTGATTTGGCAGTATTGGTACTTAAGGTTACTGAAGGAGCAACTAGAGAAACCGAAGATTCAATGAGACAATTGTACCCCCACCTTTATGTTTAAGAATTGGCAAAGGTTTAAATTTCGAGGACGAAATTTTTATAAGGGGGAAGAGTTGTGACATCCCGATTTTCCGATTCTATTTTCAATAAATTGAGACGGGCATTTCGTTGGCACGCATATAGTTCTTTTCGGAGTTGGCCACTCATGTGGAAACTAGTCTATCGGGTGAAGCTGTTAAGAGTTTCTAATGCATCAGACTCGAGAATTTGACCAGGAAGCGACCTTTCGACCGAGCTAGTCTGCAAGGTTCATTACGGCACAATTAAAATCGATTAAAGATTGGAGATAGGTCGACTCGACGAGAGGCATGTGATCAGGTGTGGGTGATTCCACCAGATCGCACCATTCTTGTCGATTGGCACTAGACCGACTTTTCTATCGATTGGGTACCCTGTGTTCGTATTTGAAACCTTGAGATTACCTCGACAACCGAAAGTCGCCAATGTTTCAAAGATGTACATTGTGGCTTGAGATGATCAACCACAGTCGATGCATGAAAATTTCTAAAGGCTACCCGGTAGATTGGGCCGCGCTAGTATCGTGCCAAAGTGAAATTAACCGTGGAATTGAGATCGAATTCAGAAATTGGAAGTCGGGTGTGTCACAAATCATTTCAAGATCATTGAATCATCTTTGGAAGATTTTTCATGCAAGCCGAGCGTTTTAGCAAAATAATCAAGAAATGGCTAATTTGACCCGAGAAATAGTAGGCTCGTCTTTGGTTGTGCTTTTGGGACTTAAGTTGGTTTTATGGTCAAGTGATTATGTGAATTGAAACGTGGTGACATTGGATTAATTTTATGGACTTCAATTTAATTTAATTGAAAGAGAATTGATGAGAATTGAAGAAAGTGAATGTGCAAGAATTGGACCCCGGCGGAAAATGGAATTGAACCCATTGGAATAAGGTTGTGGGAGTTTTGAGTGAGTGGAGTATGACATCATGGATGATGTCATGGTGGGCCATTTTGTTGGATTAAAAGAAAGAGAAAAAGAGAAAAGAAAAAGGGTCCCATCTCTCTCTCTCTTCCTTCTCTCTCCTCCCTCTCTCTATTCGGTTGTCTCTCTCCTCCCTCTCCCTACCGTGCGACTTCTTCAGCCTCTCTTCATCTTCTTCTTTGAAGCCCAGAAACTGCAGAAGGGAAGCTGCTCGTCGCCTGGAGCAGCAACGCCGCCCGTTGCCGTCCTCGCCGTCGCTCGCTCGTGGAAGCCAGCCGGAACCAGCTGCTGCCGTCGCGCCTCCCTAGCTCGTCGGGTCGCTACTCCGCCTGGATCTGCTCGTCCAAGCCGTCGTGCAAGATGGGCCGGCCACCGTTGGAGCCAGCAAGGGCTGCCGGAGCCGTCGCCCAGCCAGCTCGCCGTCTTGTGCACCGCCACGGCTCTGCCTGCCTCCGTCTTCCTCTCACCGTCGTCCCTGCTGTTCCGCGAGTCCAGAAGCGATTTCAGATCTGGTGGAGCTCCACCGGAGCCGTCCAGCTCACCTCCGGCCACCGTGAAGCCCCGCCTAAGTCCGGTTAAGCTCCTCCGCCCATTCCCGACCCCAACCGGCGCCGGATCTGGCCTCTCTCAACCTTGAACCGCCGCGGACAGCAGCTGCAGAAAATGGGTATGGCAGCCCCTTCTTGGCCCGTTTTGGCCGCCTTCCCGAGCCCGGATGCTCGGCCCGCTTTGAGGAAAGTCGATCCTCGCGTCGTCCTCGTCGTTTTGGTTCGCTCGGCTCGCTAATCCGGTGAGTTTAACTCACTAAACCTCGCTTAGAGGGTTAATTATGCTTTAGGTGTGCTTAGTTTATGTTAAGTGTGATTAGGTGGTTAGTTTGATTTATTTAAGGGTGGTTTATATTAATGTGTTTAATTAGCTTAAATTGTGTTTAAATTAAAGTTAAGTGGGTGTTTATATTAATATAAACCTTGATGTGACAAAAATGAATTTACTTTTGATTTATTTAAATATCTCGAAATTATTGAATAATTAAATAATATTTTAATATTCGAAATTATTAAAATATTATTATTTAATTATTTTCGGAATAAATATAATTATTTATTAAATTCCGCAAATTTTGGTCGGGACCCTAAATTCTCAGAATTTCGTACCGGTCGCTACGGTACATTCGGATTTTGAAATTGATGATTGGATATTTTAAATTGAGTGTGGATCGTGAAAAATATGGATATTATTATTATATTAATTTTCGGAATAAATTTAATTATTTAATAAATTCTGAAAATTATTTGGGAACCTTATTTACTCAGAATTTCGTGCCGATCGCTTTGCTGTGCATTTAGAATTTGATATTGATGATTGGTTGTGGCGAATTGAGTGTGATTGCGATATATATGGATTCTTTGTAAATTTCTAAGTGTGGGAATTGAGGAGAGATGAGGTCGTGAATATGCCACCTATTAGAGGTCGCGCCCAGTGGGGCCGTTTTATGCCACCTATTAGAGGTCGCGCCCGATGGGGCCGTGATATGCCACCTGATAAAGGTCGCGCCCAGTGGGGCCGTTTTATGCCACCTATTAGAGGTCGCGCCCGATGGGGCCGTGATATGCCACCGATAAAGGTCGCGCCGGTGGGGCCGTTTTATGCCACCTATTAGAGGTCGCGCCCAATGGGGCCGTGAATTGCCACCTGTTAAAGGTCGCGCCGAGTAGGGCCGTAGTTGAGAGCAATGATTGATTTGCTAGAATGACATGAAATCGGCCGAGTCGATTGATCGCTGAGACGATCCAAGTGGTTGAATTGTTTTGATAATGTGATTGAGCCACGGTTGTTTGGTTATCATAATTGCACGTGGTTGGTTTATATAAATTGTGCTAACCTGCAGATGAAGGCTGAGGCGAGGTAAGTCTTCTGTGTGATGTGGCTAGGCCACCCGGGGCGTATTTTCTTTCTAATAGGGGTTTAGGGGGTTGAACTTGCACGAGACGTGGTCTCGGTGGTTATTGAATAACCATTTCAGGTCCCCGATGGACGGAGCGCAGATAGCTTTGGTTGGCCTTGAAGAGTTGGAGAAGTGAAGTCATAAGGATTGGAGATCGTGTACGTCTTGTAGGTCGTAGGATAATCTCTTTTTAAGAGCCAGTCTTTTGTAGACTTTTGGCCGTAGACCTCTGTTTGTAATTTCGTTGATTTACGAAAGTGTTATGTTGTGATTTTGTTTCCTGCTTTTCTATCCCAAGTTAAATGTTGTCAGGGGATTTGTTTCGCTTCCGCATGCGTAAAGAAATGAATGGGTCGGCGACATATCCTGGGATGTCGCATTCAAGATCGACCGTAGTGGGATGTGCGCGCGCTCGAGGTTCGGGGCGTGACAGTGTACATCAAATCCAAAAAAGTGAAAGACACACACTTGCAGAATTTCAACAGTTGAAGCATGGACAGTTTAATAAAACAATTAGAGCATGCCTATTTTTATGTGTGAGTGTCGACAGGTCTTCATGCAATGTGGGTTCAATGTATTTATCTATTTAATACAAGATGCATTAAAAGGAGAAATTGACTTTGAAGACCCAGTTCCACTTTTACTCCTGGTTTTATAAAATCGAAAATTCACAATGAGGAATTAATGTTAGTCCCTCATTAAACATATATAATGCAATTCATGCTTTGCAGGGTATTAATCATGAAAATTACTTATTTTGGGAATTATGGAAGCATTCCCTACAATATGAATATTGGACCTTTTGTTCAATAGCAGCACATGGACAATTGTAGCTATATCTCTTTGGTTCTCAAAATTCTAAAACTCTTGGAAAGAATAAAACTTATCTTGGAGAGTAGATTTTCAAGAATATGAACCCATCAACAAATCATATCAGTAAATCACCTTTATTTAAGAGTTTAAATCAATAAATTATAAGTCTAGTAAATTTATTAACTGCTCAATCCCTCTTCAATTACCTGATAGGGAATTTTTCTCTATGGTACTCTCACACTTGTATATTAATGAATACCCAACATGGATGATGACAACCCAACAATACTCTTCCCAATGCTAAAGATATGTAGATAGTGAAAATGACACTTTACCAAACACTCAACACAAACCCATTATTTCACAAAGAAAAATAACGCGCACACCACCTGTGTAAAGAAAAAATTTACACAAACTGTCTATTTGCCCTTAACTGTGTCATGATATCATATTAATGGTATACAAAACTACCTGTGTAAAACTTTCTTACGGTACTATATGCTATGACCACTCTTTCATAAATTGACATCGTATCTATAAGATTCCTTTTTTTTTAGAAAGTACATCACTTCATTGATGGAAGCATGTCATATAATACAATAGGCATGAGGAGCGCAACATCACTATGCTAGTCTTACTCAAAATTAAGGAAAAATATTAGCTACACAAGTTGTGCTAGCACCACAAAGTAGATGCCCATCTATTAAGCGACTGTCCACGAATGGCCCATTTGTCAAATTTTTCTCTCCTTGTCTCTTTCCTCTTGCAAACTCACACCTCCATTTCTCTTCTTCTTTGCCGTTTCTCCCTTCTTTTTTATTTTCTTTTTTTCACTTTCTTTTCCTTCCACAACTTGTGCAGTTAATATTTTCTCACACAAATGGCCTCATATGCCCTTAATTTACTCTTAATATCCGATCAATGGTGTACAAAACTACATGCCTAGAACTTTTTCTCACATTACTAGTGTATGCAGTGGGCGCTCTTTCATAAATTGACATTTGTATCTATAAGATTCCCTTTTTTGGAAAGTACATCACTTTATTAATGGAAGCATATCATATAAAACAGCAGGCACAAGCAGCGCAACACCACTGCGCTAGTCCTACTTAAAACCAGGGGCTCAAAAACTAAGCTTCATATACTCATATCCATGGATGAGACTAGAACTTGCTTTTCAGCGTGAGCTCATGCTGAATCAACTTCGAGAAAACATCCATGGCATTGCTAGTAAGCCCCAAGGACACAACCAAGTCATCACTCTCCTGCTCCGGGAAGTGACAAAGATGACGTTGTCGGGGACCGTCGCCGGCGCCACCCGGAATGGCCTCCCGAACCCGAAATCCATCTTGTAGAGAGGGAGTTGGCTCCATTTGCTGATGCAGCAAGAGTTGCCCTCGCAATCAACAAGGACTCGGTTCAGCTCGATGTGGTCGATGGCCGACCTTATGTAACTCTCGGTGACGGATGCAAGGGCCTCATGCACGGTCCGGACAGCGAACGAGAAGGGTTTGAGGGTCAATTCGCCGGCGCTGCACTCAAGACGGGACAAAGCGATGCCGTTCCCGCAGTAGCCACTCGGCGGCGGGGATCAAACTTGGGGCGGCTGTCAACCTGCAATGAGAAGCTTAGTCGTCTCGTGATGACCAATTCCGAGAGCTTTGGTTCGCGAGATCCACATGAGCGCTGATATGATTTCGAAGGTCGTCGGGACTAGGGAAGAGCCATTCAGGTTGCAATTCTTGCCGCTTTCTTGAGCTGAATGAGAGTGTGTGGCTTGAAAGCGAACGATCTCGTAAACGAGGGGCTTGGTTTCGGGGTCGACCATGAGTCCATGCTGCCGGTCTCTTGGAGCATACTCGTGGTGGGGGAGATCGATGCGCGGAGGTTGCCTCGGGCACAACACCGATCGATCAAGAAAGGGAAGAACTGATGGTGGCTTGGCTTGAGCCAGGTCGTTCCAGCAAGCTATGAAGTCCGTGAGGGCTTTCCCGTCGACAAGGACGTGATTCACAACGATGCCGACGACGATCCCTCCACACTTGAACGTCGTCACCTGGATTTCATGATAAACTGTAAGTGGATAACTACTCATGTGTATGTCAATCTTGGAAAGTGTAAATTCCCTTGCACGAGTCCAGAAGAACATGCTGCTTCGCAAGCAGTTGAATGATAAAAAGAAAAAGCAGTGCAAAAACGATCTTTTTTTGTTAGATAAATTGTTCAAAATCACTATGTTGCTCCTTCTATCTTGTCCCAAAAGAAAAATCTCGCACAAAGTAGCCATAATTCTCGTACAATCTGTCTAATATATGATTCATCGATGAACTAATGCAGGGGAACGCCAGAATCAGCACGACCAACATGTTCTAGAGTATTTACCTGCACCGAAAGCAAAGGTACTTCCAATATGGTCGGGGCTCCATCGCTGTGCTTCACGAGTTTTCGCAGCATGGCGGGATTGATGGTGCTAATATCGCCCAGTGCTGTGATGTCATCCTCCGATGTCGCTTCGACGAATGGGACACCTTCTCCAGTGCATCTCACTTTGCCATCCTCCCGTCGATCCCCATGACAAGTCTGCCCGCGAATGGATAGAACTCAACCAATGCCTTGGCCAGTGACTCTCTGATTGTCTCAATTGCGGCGAAACACCTTCCTCTCCCTTGGCCATTGAAGGCGAACACGATCTCAATCGCGACCGGGAAGGTCTGGTCGAGGTTTGAGAGAGGGTAGAGCCCGCCAAACGTTTCCCTCGCTGGAGAAACATGAACTGCGTTCGCGATCTTCACATCAAGCTTTAGCATAGCTCTAGTGTTTCTCAGCTTCTCATTTCCTGCTTCTTTGCACAGAATAATCGAAGCTATATTTATATATCCGCAGGCTTTGGCGATACCATGGTAAATGTACGACTTGCTAATTGCTACAAACAATCCTGACCGTAATAAAACGGTAAATTACAATATCAATTAATATAGTCCATATTAGGAAAACTCTTACACTGATCAGTCATATACGAAATTGACTAGCCATATTTGTTTATATTGGTTGCATGAAAAATTACATGATCTTGTCAATTAAATGTAAATATATTATTATATAATTGAATAAATGCATATTAAATTCAAAATGTGCATGCTACGAACCGTTCTTGCTTTCATCCTCAAATGACACAAACGTCCCTTTGAGAATTGTGGTACCCATCCCGTGGATAATAATTATGAAACATTAAGAAAATTAACCGATTAACCAACATAAAATATTCTTATTATTAGTAACAATCTATATCTATAGATTATCATTAATGATGAAAATATTTTCATCACATTCATTATGCTAAGTGATACAAGCGATCATTTTAAGAAATTTTTTCTTTTAAAAGTGTTGATAACCCGATCGTAATAAAACGGTAAATTACAATATCAATTAATATAGTCCACATTAAGAAATCTCTTACATTGATAAGTTATATATGAAATTGACCAGCCATATTTGTTTATATTGGTTGCATGAAAAATTACATGATCTTGTCAATTAAATGTAAATATATTATTATATATTTGAATAAATGCATATTAAATTCAAAATGTGCATGCTACGTACCGTTCTTGCTTTCATCCTCAAATGACTCAAACGTCCCTCTGAGAATTGCGGAACCCATCCTGTGGATGACAATTATGAAACATTAAAAAAATTAACTAATTAACCAACATAAAATATTCTTATTATTAGTAACAATTTATATCTATAGATTATCATTAATGATGAAAATATTTTCATCACATTCATTATGCTAAGTGATACAAGCGATCATTTTAAGAAATTTTTTCTTTTAAAAGTGTTGATTTTCTATGAGCATTTACAGATTTTGCAATCAATTTGAACAGCAACAACAACAATGACGACAACAACAACAACAACAACGACAACCACAACGACAATGACAACAACGACAACGACAACAACGACAACGACAACAACGACAACAACAACAACAACGACAACGACAACAACAACAACAACAATGACGACAACAACAACAACAACCACAACAACAACGCGACAACAACAACGACGACGACGACAACAACCACCACAACAACAACAACGACAACGACGACAACGACAACAACGACAATAACGACAATGACAACAAGGACAACGACAACGACAACGACAACCACGACAACAACGACAACGACGACGACAACGATGACAACAACAGCGACGACAACAACAACCACAATGACAACAACAACCACAACAACAACAACAACAACAATCTAGTCTCTACAACAACAATAATAATCTAGTCTACAACAACAACAACAATAATCTAGTCTCTACCCTTCGCGTATAGCAGAAACTACAATAGTTAAAGATGGATACATGAGTAGCTCATCTCTCCGGCGAACAAATTCAAAAACTAATAGTTACCTACAATTCCAAAGTAGAAGCAGACTGTCAACAATAGCAACAATAGCAGCAACAACAACAGTAATCTAGTCTTTACCCTTCGCCTATAGCAGAAACTACAATAGTTAAAGATGGATACATGAGTAGCTTATCTCTCCGACGAACAAATTCAAGAACTAATAGTTACCTACGATTCCAAAGTAGAAGCAAACTGTCAACAACAACAACAGCAGCAGCAGCATCAGCAACAACAACAACAGTAGTAGCAGCAGCAACAACAACAACAACAATAATAATCTAGTCTCTACCCTTCGCCTGTAGCAGAAACTACAATAGTTAAAGATGGATACATGAGTAGCTCATCTCTCCAACGAACAAATTCAAAAACTAATAGTCACCTATGATTCCAAAGTAGAAGCAGACTGTGTAGTCCTATATCAAATGATTTCAAATATTTATTGTTGAACGCAAATTGCGTAACCCCAAGATCTCCATAACTAGAACAAGAACATGCATAATTGAGTAGAAAGATTAACACACCTGTTTTAGGATCCATCGTTCCTGAAGCGGAAGCGGAAACACAATGTTCCATGCGCAACTGATTCTCCTCTATTGCCCCTTGTATCACTAGCTCAATGAGGCGGCCCCCTCACGTTTAGCGTTAGGTAAACGCCCCTTAGGTGATGATACATGTGAGAATTAAGGTTAGAGGAGAGACTTGAGCACTATTTATAGAGTTTCCAGCCAGGCCCCCTCATTATGGGCCAGGCTCAACTTGACCCACACTAGCTAGTCCCATATTAGACTAATTAAGAAACTTTCTATCTCACCTTAGACCAACCATGTTTTACGGTAACCGTAAAAACAGTAAATTACAATATCAATTAATGTAGTCCACATTAGGAAAACTCTTACATTCTCCCACTTAGACTATATTAATTGAAATCGTACCGTATGTGCGCACATTTGGTCCAGATTCTTAATAGTCAATCCTATCCCATAAATTCTTAAACACTGAATCATAGTGGTAACTACATGTATTAACACAGAGCCTTCCATGGTCACAAGTGCTCTCAACTTTATTGATATAGATTCAATATGGTAGTGTGGCAAATGCATAACATCTCTTATAAAGAGATCCCATTTGTCAGTCACCATTCTCTTACCTTAGGCGTCACAAAAACTTGTGCCACTAAAGAATGCTTTATGATTCCAATGAACCCACATATGTCTTGTCCTTACAGTTAACCTTTCTTTATATATAACAAGACATATGGACAAGGCTAATAATCGGATGCCCCTGGTCTTTACTCAAGGTTTATATAGTACCTTGAGACTTTATCAATATATATTCAACATAATAACAACACATTCAAAATATTTTATTGAATGCAAAAATCGATACATATCAAATCGTTACAAAGTGTAATGAACACATATGAAACATTTATTAGAGTAAAGCCAAAATAGCCCTCATTAAACAATAGCATCTCATGATGTTCCTAAACCCATGCTAATAACATGTCGCTTAAATACACATGGGTGTAGGCCTTTAATCAGTGGATTTGCAATCATATTATCTGTGAAAATATGTTATATTATTACGTCACATTTTTGTACCATTTCCTTTTGGTCAAAAATTTTGACCATCATATATTTAGACCCATTGAGACCTCTGTAGTAAATAAACAATATTACAAATTTGTTATCTCAATATAACCGTATGGGTCTATCCATAAAGTTAAAACGATTAACTCCTTCATAAGGCTCTGGAGCCTAAATGCCCAAGTAACAGCCCAAAAGAATGTTACTAACATTGCTTACATAGTAGAAGATGATATAGAACTTTATTTATTGCACTTCCTACTAACATAAATATGTATTCCGTTATTGATTGCATGTCATCAGAACAGCTAACAAAATTTACATCTAAATACCCTACCAACTGTAATAATTGAACATGTCTGTAAATTATCATATAATCTCATGTCCTCTTTAAGTACCTTAAAACCTTCTTGACAGCAACCAAGTGATCACGTCCTAGATTTGACCGATATCTGCCTAAAAGTCCCGTCACAAAGACAATATTTAGTCTAGTGCAAATTCAAGCATACATTATACTTTTAAATGCATTGACACAAGGTACACACTTTAATTAGATTTTCTCAATATCTAAATAAGGACAATGTGATAGATTTAGTCCATAACCCTTAACAACAGGAGCAATTCCTGGCTTGCAATGATGTATATTGAATATTTCCAATATACAATCAGCAAGTGTTCTCCGAGAAAATCTAATATAATATGGCAAAAACAATCCTTACAGATCTCAATACAAAGGATATAAGATGTCTCAATGTCACAACTTGTAAGCAAAATATAATGTACATAGAGTATGAGAAAAAATAAATTTCCTTCCACTGACCTTGCAGTATATTGAATAACTTTGTTCCCAATTGAACAAGATAACAACACTATGAAACTTTAACAATATTGTCTGGAAACTTGCTTAAAACCATGAATTAGAACTTTTCAGTCTACACACAAGTTTACTTGAATCTGCTGCAAAATCATCTAGTTGCACTATGTAGATTTTGTATCTATTTAATGTAACTCCATATCAAAATAAATTATTTATGCCATGTTTACTTTGAAAGAATCTTTAAAAATAGTAGAAAGAAATAATTATTTCTTCACTATAAACTATACACCCCTCTTCCAGAGTGAAAATTTTAGCTACAAGTTTAGTTTTAAACTTCACAATTTTCCTTTGAAAATCCTGTTAATTTTGTGCACCAATTTGCAACTCGTGAACTTGTGATCTTTAGGCAAGTAAGTTAGTTTCCAAACACCATGATGTTTCATAGATTGTATATCGCCTTTTATGGCATCTAATCACATACTTGATTGAGAACAAGAAATGACATTTATAAATATGCCACTACATCAACCATATAGTGGATATTGTAGTCATGCTCTCACAAATAGACTATATAATTTAATGGAATAACTGATCGTCTTTCCCTAACAAATCTCTTGAGTAAAGTTACCACCACTTCATTCTATACTTGAGAGGCTTGAAAAAATTTCATCATAAACTATATCAAGAATAGTACCTTGAACCTCAACAAATTTAGTTTATGGTATAGGAGATTCAATAATCGTCTGTACCAAATTTTTTTAATATAGGCAAAGACAAAGACACGGTGATTTTCCATCGTACTATTATCCTTAATAGTCTGAGAGCAGCTATCATTTACAATTACGTTGAACTGTAGAAACTTTACAGTATGTGATTCCATAATACTTGTACCTTCTTTAGGGTCATAAAATTGATACCCCTTTGAACAATCTGAGTAAGATACAAAATAATTCCAAGTGGATCTAAATTCCAACACACTTAATATTGAATTAGATAACCTCACTTCTGCATGATACCTCTAAATTTAATATGATTCAAATAATTTATGTCCAATCTATAACACAAAAGAAGTTTATGAATTAACTTTGATAAGACATACCTTTTGTATGTGAAAATGTTGCTTTCAAAATATCAGCCCACAAAAGATCGGATAAATTAGTCTTACTAATCATACTCATCACCATGTTTATTATGATGCAATATGGCTTTCAGTCAAATTTTTTTGTCAAGATTTTCAGGCATAGTAATTAAGTTACCACCCCAGAATCTATCAAGTATTTGACAAATGACCCTTTAAGCTATTTTGCATTGTCATACTTGCCAAAATACTCACGGACACTATTAAGCCTAACAACATTTTAAGACTAATTGTAATTATTTTATTCTTTATCTCGGTCATTTTACTTCCATAATAATCTATAGAAGTCTTTAAATAACCGTTAAGAGTAGACTTAAATCAACATTGTTAACTTTTCTACTCTTCCTTTAGACATGTGTGAAATTATTCCTTGAATAGAAAATTTTGGAAACAACCTCTTCAACCATATACGAGATGTATATGCCATTAGAACTTAAAAATAATCTTTGCAGATGTGTCCTAATTTCAGTATTAGAAAAAACATAACTTTAAGCCATTAAAGCTTTCATCATCTTTTAGCAGTGTAGTCAGTAGACAAGCCACTTTTCAAGTGTTCCTGAATGGAATGCTTCATGGACAGTAAGCAAATTCTATTGCTCTTTTCTTAAGCAGCAAATCAAATGTCCACTACTTAAAATTTGAAACAGTAAAAACCTCAATAATAATGAAGTTATTAATTATAGAAAAGGTGATTGAAAAACAAGCAATATATATAATTAGCATCATGTGAACACCGTGTAACTTAATGTACAAGTACACATCCAGAGAGTTGCACACATAATCATATAATCACTTTTGGGCAGAATACATAACATGCAGTTGTACACTCCCCACATGATAGCGGTTATGAGAATATATTCTAATCTTCGTGAATTCATCATCTTTGGGCAGATGAACCACTAGGATCAGTCAATCATCTACCACACCATCATGTATCCCTCCATGAACTAATACACAATCACCTCCTTTAGGAGTATGACCACGCATTAGATCAGGAGACATCCCAATCAACATACGAGACCAAAATTTCTCAAACCTAATCAAGTGTGCCACTTTGGTGGTCACTACTCAATTGAATCATTGAAACTCTCTTATACTAGGGATATAAACTTTACTACTCACATACATCATATACATATGATTTTAACTTTAGGGATAGTGGCAAGTTATCACTAAAATCACATATCATGCTAATTATATTGCTTTATCCATTAATAAAAATTAATCATACATACATATATATTTATAGCGAACTTGAAAGACAGATTCCAATGAGATTACCGATCACAGTAACACAAGAAAATTCTCATAACATAAAAGCAAGCATCTTTTGTGCACCCAGATTACTGATTACTAGAACGACATTAAAAGAATGCCGATCCAAAGGATCCCTCACAAGTTAACATCAATGGCAATACATGGTACTCTAAATTGACAAGCTTGATAGTTGATCAACTATTGCTCATGAGTTTCATAAGGCAAAACATGACTCTAAGGCCAATAGTTGATTTATTAGCCAATTTTAAGTAACAAATTATCATTGCATCAACCAGTGGCCTATAAATTGAGTCAAAATACAGAACCAAATATCTAAACTATAACAATAGATACAATTACTCTATGTAAATGCTATCATACTTCTTAACCATAAAAAATATTCAACTTGATAGACATTAACCAGCGACTAGATGAGTTTATATACAATATGTAATAACTTAACTGACGTGCATTACCCACATTCAGCAGATGTGTTAATTAGTACAATCAGTTTGGTTATGAGTTCTTAAGACGTTCATCATTCAAAGATTACCAGCGTGTCAAAGAGTATGCTTGAGCAACAAAAATTTCATAACTTTTACCGTTTCTCATCACCTCAATACAAAGCTCAAATACTATCACATATTGATTGTATCTCATTAAGCCAGTTTCAATTTATAATAAAGTTTGATTTTATTAAAGAATCACACCTTCATAATGTTTATGTGATAACATAATAGTAACCCATCACCTGTATTTCCAAAATCACAAAAAATACAAGAAAAATATACAAAAATACACTAAAAATACATGTATTTAGGGCTTTGTATGTTATTTCACATCAATAAAATCATCAAACATGTAAAATAAATACACCACAACATAGGGGATGGCCATACGAATCCAACGCCACCACCCACACGCCTAACGGAGGCTCCACGCACCCACACGCACCACCTGAGTGCGCGGCACATGGAGCTCACACGCGGCGCGTGTTCGACGCCCAAGCGGCGTGTGGTTGCGCGTGGGGGTGTGTGAGACCTCCCCCGATGACGCGCCGCCAACCATCTTGCTCGTCTCGTCGATCCCAATCCGAATTTATGATTTAATTTTATTTTTATTGAACAAAAAATCACGAAGATCACAAATTAAGGCAAAAATTCTATGCGTTCGAGTTCTAAGGTTATGATTGCTCTAATACCACATGTTGAACGCAAATTGTGTAACCCCAAGATCTCTATAACTAAAACAAGAACATGCGTAATTGAGTAGAAAGATTAATGCACTTGTTTTAGGATCCATCATTCTTGAAGCAGAAGCAGAAACACAATGTTCAACGTGCAAGTCATTCTCCTCTATTGCCCTCCATATTACTAGCTCAATGAGGCGGCCCCCTCACGTTTAGCGTTAGGTAAACGCCCTTTAGGTGAGGATACATGTGAGAATTAGGGTTAGAGGAGAGACTTGAGCACTATTTATAGAGTTTCCAGCCAGGCCCCCTCATTACGGGCCAGGCTCAACTCGGCCCACACTAGCCAGTCCCATATTAGACTAATTAAGAAACCTTCTATCTCACCTTAAACCAACCCTGTTTTACGGTAACCGTAAAAACAGTAAATTACAATATTAATTAATGTAGTCCACATTAGGAAAACTCTTACATTTATTTCCAAAAGTTTTCAGCTCAACCTTCAAAGACCGAGCCAAAATGACCTCATAAGATCGCATAACGCCATTTAGCAGGTTTTCATTGCGGAGACTGCAGCTACGAGTGGTCGCTCAGTTGAAGGGAAAAAGGAGATGGATTGATGGGAATTTTGTGGATGTTTGATCGTGTGAGGCTAGGCATTCAAATTTGTTAAAGGGAACGGTAGATGAGAAATCAGTAGCAATAACTGAATTATATAGCACATTTTTGCAATTGGATCATTGAATTTTTTTTTTATTTCAATTGGTGAATGGGCTCCAAAATTTGTAACTAATCGAAATCCGACCAAATTATGGCCAATCCATGAATGTATCTAGAAATTTTTCTTAGTGGGGGCAAGCTTCGGTAAATAATGATTATTTCAGCAAATAAACCAACGCTTTTGAGAGTAAAAATATATAATGAAATTACCGTTGTGTTGGTTTGGTTCATTTATGGCAATTGGATTTTTCATGATTTTACAATTACTTATTGAGTCTTATCAATTTGTGGGGGAAAAATTGAACCGAAATGTCATTACATACTCGATTATATAGATTTTTAGAAAATTCCAATGGGGATAAAAAAGGATTTAGATACTCATGATCACTTTAGCTTCCTGTTGATCAAGTTGTGCCTTGAGAACCTCTCCTCGTTACGCAAGGGCCATGTAACCCTCTCTTTTTTTGAACATTTTTTTTTTTTGGCTTTTTCTTAATTGAGACTCACGTGGCATCCTATGATCGTTACAAGATCTCCAATTAGACATGTAAAACTATCATGTCAATATTGCCTTGAAAAATTGTTCGAAAAGTCTTCATAATGCATCAATTGCATATGGGAAAAGAAAATAGCGTTAGTGCATTGGGCGATTGAAATTAAAGTTTATTGACTTTATTATATAAAATAACTACATATGATATTTACCTGACTTACAAAAAAAATCTCATTGGCACACTAATTTGGTAGATTGGCTGTTTATACCTAGCACTTTTTTGTATCATCAATCACATTGACCATCTAGTACAATGCAACTCTTAAGATATTCCCACATATAGTAGGAGGGATTATTACATTCTAGATGGATTCCATATTGAATGTGAAATTACCTTAGCACGGAAAATGTCGAGACAAACTATTGAAGTTACTTGACAAAATGCAAAACCTTATGTTCCGGAGATTCCTGAAGTGTAGATTTTTGTCTCTTGGAGTCCTTGAGTGAAAAATAATAATAAACAAATAATATTGTTCAATAGAGTCAAAACAAAATATTAGTCTTTAAGCAAACGTCATCATACGTGAGATTGGCGAAGAAATCCACGAAGCTCAAACTCTATAGAAGGCACATTGGTGGATGGGCTTCCCAAGTCCGAAGACGGCGAGGAGTCTTGTTACGGCCACAGAGCATGCAACGGGGCATTGTGCTATGTGGATTGTACTACATGCGGTGTCGAATGAAAAACGAATGCGGACAGAGCACCGGTGCCCAAATCCAACTTCGAGATTGTAGAATCACGTACAAGAAGTATTTATTTTAAGAACGATGAGGTGCTTCCTGTGGACAAAAGCATAGAGGGGCCATGAGAGCGGTGAGTACTTATGTCATATGTCAACAAACATATAATAAAATCCACAGGACTAGTTAAGGCAGATAGTCCAGATATCCCCCGCTACAAAAGTTAAAAAGAGTGATGGAAGTATTGAAAGATATAAAGCAAGTCCATCTGAGACATTGTTTAAATTAGTATTCAAGCAATTAATTGTGGATTGATTCCTATTGACCTTAAGGAGAGGAATTTCATTGATCATGATATTAATTTATGTCGATGACATCTTGATAACTGGGAATGACATCAGGTTAAATTTTCCAATTACAGGAAATTCAAATAGAAATCTCAAATTTTTTTTTTGGTCAAATATAGAAATCTCAAATTGAAAGCCTAGTAAAAAAGTAAATGTTTCCATGGAATTGAAGTTGTGAGAAATAAAAGTAGGTCCTTTCACAAGTGACACCGTACACTGTTCATTTAACCAAAGAACAGACCGTGGATAGCCATGCACATGATTTGGTAAATCAAATTTCAAGTCATGAATTCAAGATATGGGCAATTTAAAGACGAAAGTGCCTTCCTAACAGTAATAGGGATAGGAACAGTAAACATAATCGACACTAATCAATATGAGCAACGAAAACAATAAGAGATGAATGATTCGAGATCGAGTTGAATTCAAGAAGGATACTCAACAAGCAAAGCCTCAACGTGAAATTATAGCATGAAAATGGCTCATCATGACATTAGAAGGCATGGCAACAGAATCATGTCATCCAATCACAAATATCAATAAAAGTAATACTATTACTACAAGGATTAGGAATACTACCTCAAATGGGGCTCAACGCCAAGGACATCTACAAGGGATAGGGTGGCAAGAGCATGGTGGTGGCTCGACAGCAACCATAGACGGCAAGCGGATAGACTGTACTTTTAATTAAATCTACTAACATTGTCAATGGAAAGGACAAAGGGTGTTGATATGGCAACCCCACATGACTTAAGTGAAACCAAAATGACCTAATTTTGGGTCGGAAAATTATCTGATGAAATTTTGATAAAGGATAAATGTGTAGCATGGATATAATTTGGCATTCTTAATATCACAAGAAAAATTCAAGTCATAGTGGACATAATTTTGAGATTCTAACAAAAAAAAAAAAATCACTATAGCTGTGTCACATTCATATGCCAGACACTCAGCAGTTGTAAGGGCAAGTCATGGAGTGATGATGCGTTCAATAGTTGGATCATTGGCCTAAACAAAAGAGCAAACTTCGTAAAATGAAATACAGGCACCTGTACAACCCTTTAATCAGCAAAGATATCTATATCACAACTCAATCTACAAACTTGCAGAAATTGCCGGAAAGAAAAAATCTACGAGACAATTAACTATCAGCTCATTAGACATTACCAAATTAAGGAAAATGATCACTCTCTCCATTGACCCATTTTCTTCAAAGTCACATTTGAAAAATTGTGCAGTTTCCATGTCCACTCCCATAGCTGCAAATACTCTCTGGCAAAATTGTCCTCTTTGTCATTCTACATAAATTTGCAGCGCATCTTTGGAAATGATATTGAAAGAGAGTGTTTGGAATAGTAGAGCAAGATGAAGACTTAGAGCATCAAATTCTCAAAGAAAAGCAAAAAATAAAATAAAATCAAAAGTCTTCACAATGTGACATCCCAAATTTTCAATTCTGTTTTCTTATGAATGAATCGGGCATTTCATTAACGTGTCTGTAGGGCTATTCTCAGAACTGATCATTCTTGAGATAACTAGATTATCTGGGGAAATTATTAGGAATTTTAAGGCAAATAGACTTGAGAGTTCGACCAGGATTCGGCTTCTTGACCGTGCTAATATTTAGAGGCCATTGCGGCACGAGTTAAAAATCGATTTAAGACCGAGAGATAGGTGCGAGGTCGGCGAGATGTGTGGCCGATCGTGGGTGACTCCACTAAATTGGAAAATTCTCGTCGACCGACACTAATATGATTTTACTGTCGTTTTGGTACCCTGTGTCCATATTTGAATCCTCGAGATTTTCACGAAAATCAAGAGTCGCCTATGAGTCGTGTGGGTTCATAGTGGCTCGAAGAAAATCGACCACGGGTCATTTGCACTTAAAAAGTTCTGAAAACTACCCGATAGTATAGGTCACGCTAAAAACGCGCCGAATGAAAATTAACCGCCAATTCGAGTCCGATTTCAGAAATTGAAGTTTTGACCATGTCACAGTAAATTTTAGGAGTATCGACTTAGTCTCGAAGATTTTCGACAACCGACACTTTTTGGGAAAAAGTCGTCGCCGGGTTGTTTTAGTGCGAGAAAATGCCGGAGATGGTTTTCAATTGCAAAATTGAGATGCATGTTGGATGCATGGGTGAAGAAAAATAACGATTGAGACATTGAGGCGTCGATTGATTTTTTTATGAGAGCCGATTGAGGAGGAATTGAGAGAGATTTGATGTGTAATTGGTGCCATGTTACTAGAAAAATTTGTGTGCCCCCATGAGTAATGACTTATGGACCAATTCAACTATCTAGAAGGGGCAATTTGGGATGAAAATGGATTGGTGGATGACAGCTATGTGGAGAGATAAGAGCAAGAGATATTTGTGTGGAAAAAGATCAAGCTTAAGGGGCCCTCACCCCTCATTTCTATCCATCTTTTTATTTCTCTCAACCTCAACCGGCCATATCGCTTTTGGCTTTCCGCTACCTCGTGCGAACGCCAGCTGAAGGAGAAAAATCACCGAGTGCAGCTGCCTTCGACCGCTTGCTTCAATCCGCATGGTCTCCCCAGCAACTTCGCGAATCGTCCAGCGAAGACCCAACTTCGGCTAGCACGTCTCCACCAACGAAGTTCTCTTCGTTGACCAGCGTTCTTCACTCCACGCGGCAAGAATTTTGCTGCCAGCTCGTGTCTCCTTCGTGCGCAGCTCCATCATCCACCGAAAAAGAAATCTCCACGCCAACTTCCATCTTCAGTCTTCCCCAGTGCGTGTCCTCAGCTCCACGCGAGCACACCAGTCAACCTCATGCATTCTCCGCCGGTTTGTTGACTAACAACATCCACCGAGCAACACCACCGAAGAGAAGCCGCGCGTATCCACCGAATTCTGCCGTTCGTCCGTGCTTCCCTCCGCGTGTCCGAGCCCCAACTCATTCGGTCCATCATCTGGCCGTGAAGCCTCGAGATTCACCGAGTTGCCAACCGTTGCCAGCGTCTTCGGTCTCCTCAGCCAGCGAATCCAGCTGCGTGAAGCCCAGCAAAGCCTGCAGCAGTCCACAAATCCTGCTGCTTCAGTCTTCTTTTGTTCGTGAGCCAACCACAGTGAGCCCATTCCAATTTTCAGTGGCCCAACCTTAGCCCTCTTGAAGCCCAATCCAATGAAGCCCAGCAAATTTTAGTTTCAGCTTTGGGCCCAGCCTGTTTTCAGCAATTGTAGTCTTCAAGCCCAGTTTTTGAAGCCTAATTGCAGATAGGCCCAAGTCCAAGAGCAAGCCCATTTCAGTGCAAGAACAAATCTCATTTGGGCTGAGATTTGTTGGGCCAAGCCTAAGGCCCGGCCCAAGTCCGCCGGTGTTGTTGAAAGCCCGATTTCGGCCGCCGTCGCGTCGCCGTTGCGGTGATCCGGTCTTTGCTCTTATCAAGTGAGTTTTACTCACTAAAGCTTTCTTAGTTTGCTAATTATACTTAAGGTTGGTTAGATTTAATTAAATGCAATTAGGTGGTTAGATTAGTGTAGATCAATTAAATTAGAGTCTTAATGATGCATATTAGGTGGTTAGAAATAGACATTAGCAAGTAGACGTGCCATGTTATTTATGGAACGAGTCTCGGTAATTTTCCGGGCTCGTCTCGGCGTCCAATTCGGCATTACGAGCCTAAATTGGATTTTTTATAATTATTTATTTAATTTTCGAAATTATTTATTTAATTATTTATTTTTCCGGAAATTCAACCAGGATGGCCGGTGACCGAATTTCGTGCTGATTGTTGTGGTGCAGTCCGTTTATTTATTTGAGCTTTATTGGTGCTAAAGTAATTTAGGAGTGAATTTAAGATTTATTCCTAAATTGAATCTGGAGAGGGTCGGGTGGGATCGTAAAGCCACTAGTTCTTGAGAGGGTCGGGTGGGACCGTAAAGCCACTAGTTCTTGAGAGGTCGGGTGGGACCGTAAAAGCCACTAGATCTTGAGAGGGTCGGGTGGGACCGCAAAGCCACTAAATCTAAGGAATTGCTTGAAGTAGGATGAACGACCTAGAAAGGGTCCGACTGATATGAAATCGACTAGGTCAATTCGATCGATGCTTCGATCGGTGATGTGATTGTTTGAATGCCTATTGAACTGTACTAATATGCAGATGGAATCTGAGGCCAAGGTAAGTCCTCCAACTCGTGCCGTGTTTAGGCGGCCTATAGTGTATTGGCTTTCTAATCGAGTCTTAGGGGTAAAACTCGGCGAGACGTGGTCTCATTGGTTATTGAATAACCATTTCGGGACCCCGAGGAGAAGCTAAGGAAGAGGAACTGAAGGGGAGAAAGACTTTTGAAGAAGAAGATGATCCAAAGAGGGATCTTGAATACAACCCAGATGTGGACTGAGATCCCATCCCTTTTGTAAACCCTGTCTTAGTGTAGATAGGTGTGAAACAAGTATGTTGTGAATAGTATTGTAAATATACTATGAGTTGTGCTGTTAAGGAAAGTGTGGCCTACATTCCTATCCCATTGTTTTATTGTTTGGGGATTTATAACTGCTTCTGCATGTGCTTAATAAAAAGAAAGGGTCGGCGATACATAGTTCTGGGATATCGCATTCTAAAATCGACTAAGTAGATGGATGTGCGCGCGTCCGAGGATCGGGGTGTGACATCCCCTTTTTGTGGTATCAGAGTGAAGTTCAAGATTGGAGTGATAAGGAGCGTTGACCATGGGATAGTTAGTAGGAAAGGCCTTTAAATTCATGCTGGTGCATGTCTATGTTAGCTGAGTGCTAAAATTGTTTGTTGTTTGAATCGCTCCGTTTCTAATTCAGTGTTGAATTGGAAGCAGGTGTCAGTTCTTTAAAGCGACACTATGAGCGATTAGGAGCCGAGGACTCCTGCAAAGAGGGCTAGTAGGGCCGTGACTCGGGGAAGAGCGCCGACTAGAGTCGGTACCCGAGGAGGCCGTGGTTGAGCGCCGGCACAGGCTAGCGCGAGTGGAATGATTCCACCGGTTGTAGAGGCTAGAGTAGCACCACCTCCTGTTGGTGCTGGGGTAGCAGCCCTGGGTGAGCAAGGAACTGTCGGAATCAACCAGGCTTTAGATGCTATGTGGGAGATGATGGGGCAACAGGCCCGAGATCAGACTGTCGCCTTTACTGCTGCCGTTGAAGCCGCCACCATTGCCGCTGCCAATGCTGCCGCCGTACCTGCTGCCGCACCCGCAGTTGCACCTGCCGTCACCCCTGCTGAAATACTACCAGGAGTTGTGGCCGCTGGGAGACCGATTCACCAGTTAATGGATCAGTTCTTAAACATGAATCCGCCAAAATTCATGGGTACCGGAGACCCTGAGGCCGCATCTCTGTGGGTACAGGATTTGGAAAAGGCATTTGCACTTCTGATGTGTAATGAAGAGGAAAAGGTGTTACTGGCTGTGTACCAACTTCAAGGTAATGCTAATATATGGTGGAGATCCGCCAAAGATATAGTATTCCCGGAAGGTGTGGTCCAAGTGTGGGACACTTTCCTCAGAGCTTTTAATGATCAGTACTTTTCAAGTACTGCTCGGGAACAAAAGATAGAGGAGTTCTACCGTCTCCGCCAAGGGAGCATGACAGTTGACCAATATGGGGTCAAGTTCGCAGAACTGTCACAGTATGCTCCTAAACTGATAAAAGACCCTGAAGAGAAAGCTCGGAAGTTCAAAAGCGGTCTTCGTACTGAATTGAAACAACCTCTGCTACCTTGGGACTTGAAAGATTACAGAGAGGTTTATCGTCGGGCCCAGATGATAGAGCGAGGATTGAATGAACAAGCTGCCTTGTCGGGGTCGAGATTTGGTGTTAACCGGGAAGCGATCAAGCAAGGGAAGAGGCCGATGTTAGGGAACAGATTCCAAGGTCCGCCTAGCAAGAAGGGTGGATTTGGTAGGCCAATGGCTGATAGAATGGGACCATGTCGCCTTTGTGGGAGACGACATGGGTCAGCACCATGTCCAGCTAGGATGGGTGTGTGTTACGAATGTGGCCAACAGGGCCACATAGCCAGACATTATCTCAATAGGCCAAGGAGACAACCGCAGCTACCACTGCCATCGCCACAAGGACAAATCGGAGGGTATGCCCCTCAGAACGTGCCGCAAGGAGGACAGCAGAGACCTCCAGCTCAAGGCACGATTTATGCAATCACACAAGGTCAGGCAGAAGCTGCGCCTAACATGATAACAGGTATGGTTTCGCTCAACGACTAACCCGCTTATGCTTTGTTTGATCCGGGAGCAACCCATTCATTTATTGCCGAGCGGTATGTTGGCGATAGAGTCGATCCTATATTATTGGAGTCAGCCTTGTGCATATCTACTCCCTTGAAAGATAAAGTTATTACTGCTTTGGTTGTTCGAGGTGCAAGTTAGTGATTGGTGAACGATAGGGGAAAATAGATCTTTTAGTCCTAGCCATGTATGACTTTGATTTAATAATTGGCATGGACTGGCTCACCAAGCAAAGAGCTAACATGGACTGTTATCATAAAGCGATTCAGTTTGACCCAATAGAGGGTGAGAGCTTCGAATTTGTTAGGAATCGAGGAGGACCCACGGTTTCCTTAATCTCGTCACCAGAGGCAACTCGTCTGTTAGACGAGGGTTGTCAAGGTTACCTGGCAACTGTCGTGGATACGACGGTTGAGGAGCTAAAAGTGGAAGACATTCTAGTAGTTCAAGAATTTCCAGATGTCTTTCCAAAGGAATTGCCAGGTCTACCGCCGGAAAGAGAAATTGAATTTGTGATTGAACTAGCACCGGGGACAGAGCCGATCTCAAAGGCACCGTACAGAATGGCATTGATAGAATTGAAAGAATTGAAGGTACAGATGCAGGAATTGTTGGACAAAGGATTTATTCGTCCTAGCGCATCACCTTGGGGAGCGCCAGTTTTGTTTGTAAAGAAGAAAGATGGTTCATTGCGTTTGTGCATCGATTATAGACAACTCAACCAAGTGACCATTAAGAATAAGTATCCACTCCCAAGGATTGATGATCTGTTCGATCAGTTACAAGGAGCATCAATGTTCTCGAAGATTGATTTGAGGACGGGATATCATCAGCTGAGAATTAAGAAAGAGGATATTCCTAAGTTAGCATTTTGTACTCGGTATGGTCACTATGAGTTTACAGTGATGCCATTCGAGTTGACGAATGCTCCAGCTGCCTTCATGGATATGATGAACCGAATATTCAAGGAATATCTAGATCAGTTTGTGATCATGTTCATTGATGATATCTTGGTCTATTCGAGAAGTGATGAAGAGCACGAGAATCATCTGAGATTAGTGCTCCAGACTTTAAGGACGCATCAGTTGTATGCTAAGTTTAGCAAATGCAAGTTTTGGTTGACTCGTGTCGCGTTCTTAGGTCATGTGATTTCTGGAGAAGGAATCTCCGTCGACCCGAGCAAGATAGAAGCCGTGATCAATTGGTAGAGACCGACATTAGTGACAGAAATCAGAAGTTTTCTGGGATTGGCGGAGTTATTTGACGGTTTTTAGAAGGTTTCTCAGCGTTAGCATCGCCTCTAACTAAGCTTATGAAGAAAGACGAGAAGTTCATATGGACAGATAAGTGCGAGCGCAGTTTTCAAGAGCTGAAAGAAAAGCTGACTACCGCACCGGTACTGACAATTCCATTTGGTCCTGGAGGATTCGAGATCTATAGTGATGCGTCTTTTAGAGGGTTGGGTTGTGTGCTGATGCAACATGGCAGAGTTGTTGCATACGCCTCCCGTCAATTGAGACCTCATGAGCAAAATTATCCGACGCATGACCTAGAGCTCGCGGCGATTATCTTTGCCTTGAAGATTTGGAGACATCATTTGTGTGGTGAAAAATTTCAGATCTTCACGGATCATCAAAGTCTTAAGTATTTATTCTCTCAAAAGGAGTTGAACATGAGACAGCGCAGATGGATGGAATTGCTTAAAGACTACGACTGTGATATTTTATATCACCCAGGAAAGGCGAACAAGGTTGCCGATGCTTTAAGTCGAAAGTCTTCAGTGGCTCATATACTGATTAAGGAATGGAATTTAATTGAGAGAGCTCGGGATTCGGTATTCAAATTTGAGGTAGGCCACCTCTCGAGTTTTATGGCCACCCTCAGAATTGAACCGGATGTCCAGGTTAGAATCAAACAACTCCAATTGACAGACCCAGATGTACAAAGAATTCTTCAGGAAGACGCAGATAAAAGGAAAGCTGATTTTCAGATTTCTGATGACGGGACACTAAGATTCCAAGGACGATTGGTTGTACTTGACGATGTAGAGCTTAGAGAAGAAATTTTATCTAAATCACATCGTAGCAGTTACAGCATTCATCCTGGAAGCACTAAGATGTATCAGAATCTGCGTCAACACTATTGGTGGTCAGGTATGAAGGCGGATATCGCCAAGCATGTGGCCAAGTGTTTGACATGTCAGCAAGTAAAGGCTCGGCATTGCAAGCCGGGAGGACTTCTGCAACCTCTCGCGATTCTAGAATGGAAATGGGAGCATATCACGATGGATTTCGTGACTGGACTACCAAGGAGTCAGAGAGGGAATGATTCGATCTGGGTGGTAGTCGACAGATTGACAAAGTCAACTCACTTCATTGCAGTTCGAAAGGAGCTCAGTTTGGATAGGCATGCAGACCTATATGTGCGCCAAGTGGTTCAAATGCATGGAGTGCCGGTTACGATAACATCTGATAGAGACCCGAGATTTACTGTTGCGTTTTGGAAGAGCTTGCAGAGTGCTCTTGGTACAAAGCTTCAGTACAGTACGGCATATCATCCTCAGACGGATGGCCAGTCCGAGAGGACAATACAGACCCTCGAGGACATGCTGAGAGCATGTGTTATAGACTTCAAGGGAAGTTGGGAAGATCAGCTTCATCTCGTAGAATTTTCCTACAATAACAGTTATCAACAGAGTATTCAGATGGCTCCTTTTGAAGCACTGTATGGCAGAGCGTGCAGAACTCCAGTAAGTTGGGATGAAATCGGGGAAAGGAAGATAACAGGCCCAGAGTTGGTTCAGCAGTCAGTAGATGCCGTTGCAGTGATCAGAGACAGATTAAAGACAGCGCAGAGCAGGCAGAAAAGTTACGCAGATAAGCGTCGGAGGTCTTTGGAATTCTAAGTTGGTGATCACGTTTTTCTAAAAGTATCACCAATGAGGGGAACTTCGCGCTTTGGTAAGAAAGGCAAACTGAGTCCGAGGTACGTAGGTCCGTTTGAGATTCTTGAGAGAATCGGGACCTTAGCGTATCGTCTAGCATTGCCGCCAAGATTGGCGCAAGTACATGACGTCTTTCACGTGTCGATGTTAAGGAAGTACGAGCCTGACCCGACCCATGTGCTCAATTTCGAGGAATTGGACGTGGATGACCGTATGTCATACGTCGAAAGACCAGTCCAGATTGTCGATCGCAAAGAGCAAGTTCTGCGTACAAAGACCATCCCGTTGGTTAAAGTGGTATGGCAACACCACGGTACAGAAGGAGCAACATGGGAGACTGAGGAGTCAATGAGAGAATTGTACCCCCACCTTTTTGATCAAGTCTTGTAAGGTTTAAATTTCGAGGAAGAAATTTTTATAAGAGGGGAAGAGTTGTGACATCCCAAATTTTCAATTCTGTTTTCTTATGAATGAATCGGGCATTTAATTGACGTGTCTGTAGGGCTATTCTCAGAACTGATCATTCTTGAGATAACTAGACTATCTGGGGAAATTATTATGAATTTTAAGGCAAATATATTTGAGAGTTCGACCCGGAATCGGCTTCTTGACCGTGCTAATATTTAGAGGCCATTGCGGCACAGTTAAAAATCGATTTAAGACCAGAGATAGGTCTAGTCGACTGAGATGTGTGGCTGATCGTGGGTGACTCCACTAAATTGGAAAATTCTCGTCGACCGACACTAATCTGATTTTACTGTCGTTTTGGTACCCTATGTCCGTATTTGAATCCTCGAGATTTTCACGACAATCAAGAGTTGCCTATGAGTCGAGTGGGTTCATAGTGGCTCGAAGAAAATCGACCACGGGTCATTTGCACTTAAAAAGTTCTGAAAACTACCCGATAGTCTAGGTCACGCTAAAAACGCGCCGAATGAAAATTAACCGCCAATTCGAGTCCGATTTCAGAAATTGAAGTTTTGGCCATGTCATAATAAATTTTAGGAGCATCGACTTAATCTCAGAAGATTTTTCTGACAACTGACACTTTTTGGGAAAAAGTCGTCGCCGGGTTGTTTTAGTGCATAAAATGTCGGAGATGGTTTTCAATTGCAAAATTGAGATGCATGTTGGATGCATGGGTGAAGAAAAATAACGATTGAGACATTGAGGCATCGATTGATTTTTTTATGAGAGCCGATTGAGGAGGAATTGAGAGAAATCTGATGTGTAATTGGTGCCATGTTACTAGAAAAATTCGTGTGCCCCCATGAGTAATGACTTATGGACCAATTCAACTATCTAGAAGGGGCAATTTGGGATGAAAATGGATTGGTGGATGACAACAATGTGGAGAGATAAGAGCAAGAGATATTTGTGTGGAAAAAGATCGAGCTTAAGGGGCCCTCACCCCTCATTTCTATCCATCTCTTTTATTTCTCTCAACCTCAATCGGCCATACCGCTTTTGGCTTTCCGGTACCTCGTGCAAACGCCAACCGAAGGAGAAAAAATCACCGAGTGCAGCTGCCTTCGACCCCTTGCTTCAATCCGCATGGTCTCCCCAGCAACTTCACGAATCGTCTAGCGAAGACCCAACTTCGGCTAGCACGTCTCCTCCAACGAAGTTCTCTTCGTTGACTAGCGTTCTTCATTCCACGCGGCAAGAATTTTGCTGCCAGCTCGTGTCTCCTTCGTGCGCAGCTCCATCATCCATCGAAGAAGAAATCTCCACGCCAGCTTCCATCCTCAGTCTTCCCCAGTGCGTGCCCTCAGCTCCACTCCAGCACACCAGTCAACCTCATGCATTCTCCACCGTTTTGTTGACTAACAACATCCACTGAGCAACACCACCGAACAGAAGCCGCGCGTATCCACCGATTCTGCTGTTCGTCCGTGCTTCCCTCCGCGTGTCCGAGCCCCAACTCATTCGGTCCATCATCCGGCCGTGAAGCCTCGAGATTCACCGAGTTGCCAATGTTGCGCGTCTTCGGCCTCCTCGGCCAGCGAATCCAGCTGCGTGAAGCCCAGAAAAGCTTGCGGCAGTCCATAAATCTTGCTGCTTCAGTCTTCTTTTCTTCGTGAGCCAACCACAGTGAGCCCATTCCAATTTTCAGTGGCCCAACCTCAGCCCTCCAATCCAATGAAGCCCAGCAAATTTTAGTCTTAACTTTGGGCCCAGCCTGTTTTCAGCAATTGTAGTCTTCAAGCCCAGTTTTTGAAGCCCAATTGCAGCTAGGCCCAAGTCCAAGAGCAAGCCCATTTCAGTGCAAGAAAAAACCTCATTTGGGCTGAGATTTGTTGAGCCAAGCCTAAGGCCCGGCCCAAGTTCGCCGGTGTTGTCGAAAGCCCGATTTCGGCCGCCGTCGCGTCGCCGTTGTGGTGATCCGATCTTTGCTCTTATCAAGTGAGTTTTACTCACTAAAGCTTTCTTAGTTTGCTAATTATACTTAAGGTTGGTTAGATTTAATTAAATGCAATTAGGTGGTTATATTAGTGTAGATCAATTAAATTAGAGACTTAATGATGCATATTAGGTGGTTAGAAATAGACATTAGCAAGTAGACGTGCCATGTTATTTATGGAACGAGTCTCGGTAATTTTCCGGGCTCGTCTCGGCATCCAATTCGGCATTATGAGCCTAAATTGGATTTTTTATAATTATTTATTTGATTTTCGAAATTCATTATTTAATTATTTATTTTTCCGGAAATTCAACTGGATAGCTGGTGACCGGAATTTCGTGCTGATTGTCATGGTGCAGTCCATTTATTTATTTGAGCTTTATTTGGTGCTAAAGTAATTTAGAAGTGAATTTAAGATTTATTCCTAAATTGAATCTGGAGAGGGTCGGGTGGGACCGTAAAGCCACTAGTTCTTGAGAGGGTCGGGTGGGACCGTAAAGCCACTTAATCTAAGGAATTGCTTGAAGTAGGATGAACGACCTAGAAAGGGTTCGACCGATATGAAATCAACTAGGTCGATTCGATCGATGCTTCAATCGGTGATGTGATTGTTTGAATGCCTATTGCACTGTACTAATATGCGGATGGAATATGAGGCCAAGGTAAGTCCTCCAACTCGTGCCGTGTTTAGGCAGCCTATAGTGTATTGGCTTTCTAATCGAGTCTTAGGGGGTAGAACTCGCTGAGACGTGGTCTCATTGGTTATTGAATAACCATTTCAAGACCCTGAGGAGAAGCTAAGGAAGAGGAACCTGAAGGGGAGAAAGACTTTTGAAGAAGAAGATGATCCAAAGAGGGATCTTGAATACAACCCGGATGTGGACTAAGATCCCATCCCTTTTGTAAACCCTATCTTAGCGTAGATAGGTGTGAGACAAGTATGTTGTGAATAGTATTGTAAATATACTATGAGTTGCGCTGTTAAGGAAAGTGTGGTTGTGAATTCCAATATGAAAAATATGGCCTGCATTCCTATCCCATTGTTTTATTGTCTAGAGATTTATAACTGCTTCTGCATGTGCTTAATAAAAAGAAAGGGTCGGCGATACATAGTCCTGGGATATCGCATTCTAAAATCGACCAAGTAGATGGATGTGCGCTCGTTTGAGTATCGGGGCGTGACACACAATGAATGCATTTAGCAATTGAGAAGTCTAGTAGATGGCAGAGCTAGTCAATCAAAGGATAAAATACATTTTAGGTGAATTCTGAGTCTTCACTCTAAAATCGTAGAAAAATTATGTGAAACTTGATGAGGCTAGTAATAGCACCTAGAGGGAGTGAATATGTGTTAAAACAAGTTTTACAAGACTTAACTAATTAATTCGTCTTTTGAGGATAATAGACCGAGGATGTAAAATACTATAAGCAGTTATATAAAGTTACGAATTAAAGTAAAGAGTTTAGGGAAAGAAAATTGAAACACAAGGTTTATAGTGGTTCGGTTTAGACCAAACCTACGTCCACTCTCCCGCACTAACAACCCACTAGCTGGATTTCACTAAGAACCAAAAGAGATTTTACAATCTCACGTCCTTGATTCCACATTGTAGAAACTCTACTACACTTCCTCAAGGTCTCACAAGTATTCTATCTCTCTTTTGAATACAATTTAAGCTCATCGATTGAAATAGCAAAGAACTAGGAGCTTCAAACTTTGGAATTTTTCTTTCATGCACACACTCGAATAACTTGAGCATCTTCCTTATATACTCCTCCATACCTTTATAACCGTTGGCACCTTCCAAAGGAGTTCATCCAATCTAGCCGTTGGACAGAAATAATTAGGGAGATCTCGAGTTATTTAAGGAATGTGATAATAGCCCACCAATCATGCTCACCCATTCAATCAAGATCTAAGTTTCCATAAGTAGAATATTCTAGGTATACTTTGCCAATCAACAGATCTCATCACCCATATTGATTTCAATAAGAATAATTGATCACAAGATGCTATCTCCAACCGTGAGATCTTTTTTAACCGTACGAACCAACTCCTTAAAGATATACTCACATCTGGATAAGTCTTCTCTTCATAGGTCTGGAACTATTGTTGACACCTAAATTTTTGCCCAAAGATATTTCATGTCAAATTCATGCATATAGATTATCTAGGTGTTTAATATAGTGTTTTAAATGGAAGATGTTTTTCCTAAAAAAAAAAATTAATAAATTCAAAAAAGAAGAAGAGGAAATCCATAAAAAAAAAAAAAAAAAAAAAAAAGAGCAAGTTGGGGCAAAATGTAATTTTTAAAAGTTGAGGGACCAATTGCAAATTTTGCAAAATTTGTGCCCAAGCCCTTAAATCATCATCTTGGTCACCAATTAAGTAAAAATTGAATTTGGGTCAAATCGAATCAATCAAATTGGGCCAAAATGACCAAATTTGTATTGAATTGGGTATTTTCGAATAAGACAATGGCCAACTTTAAGGGACTTTCTTGCAAAATTGGGTAGGCACAATTGCGAAATCTGGTCAAGATCTTAAACTAATATACATATACTCGCTAATTGATAAAAAATCGCAGCAAAATTGATGAATTAGAGCACTCAAATCAGCAACCAAAACTTAGTCCATGAGTTGGTCTCAATTTGGAGTTGCTGAGTAAGCAACTTGGTGGCCCCACCATATCCTCCTCAGCTGCCCAACCAGCCCGATCTCTGCACGTGATGGAAGACCATTATTGGTACTGCAAGTGGACAAAAATTGGTCAGAGATAAGCTGCTGAAGGCCCGGGAAAATCGCACCAAATCCGGACACTCAACATCTGCAGAAATTGAAAATTTTGCTTAAGTCAGAAAGTTGTTGAAGTAGCCCTCTTGACAGGCTTGGTAGGTGGACAAAAGACCAACCAAAAATCCCTTAATTCAAGGGATAATATCACTGAAGCAAGGTCTTTCGAGGGATGAGAGAGAGGAGACGAGAGGGAGAGGAGGGAGCTCATAGTCGTCCCCCAAAGAGGCCCTCAGAAGCAACTCTAGAAAAGCAAACCCAGAAATTCCAGATCAACCTCTAGAGAGAAAAGGGAAATTTTCACAAACTTGCAGCCAAAATTAGCCAACACCTTCAACTAGAGAGTGAAACTTCACTCAAAGATCTTTCCATCCATAGGTTCTACGTCCAAAATGGAGTTCAGGAAGGTCTCTTAAAGCCCCCCGAGACAGTACCCTCTTGGTGGGCCAAGAAAGTCCGGAAATTTTTTTAGGTGTTGAGCCTGATCGGTCATGGGTGAGGGAAGGCGAGTGTTTTTGAGAAATTTGAGAGGTAAATGAGGAAAATATTGACTTTCACCCCAAACTAGAATACATATAGTTTGTTTTGGTATTAATTTTTCTAATAAAAGAGGTCCTAAAGTCTAATTTTAGAGGTCAACAAAAAACCTTCGTTATCAGTTTTTCTCTGCATATCTCATTTTCCAGTTTGAAGGAACCAACTTCCACGTGCTTCCAGAGGACAATTTCTCGGTTTCCTTGGCCAAGAGTCACTTGCAAAAGAAACTAAGAAGCAAGGTAAGCATCCTAGATGTATTTATGATTGGGTTTGAGCATGTTTCAACCATAAAAAATAAAGAGGAAGACTAGTCCTGAAATCTGATTTTTGAGGCTGAAATTTTTCTAGGTGTTTGACGCCTCTTCAAGAGCCATAAATGTTTGACTTGCTACTCCCCTTTGCATGCGTTTTCTATCTTCATGAGCTTGATGAATGTCATGTGGGAGTACAAATGATGCATAGGTCATATTGATTTGGTCTTTAAATTCCCGTGTGAACTATGAGATTGTCTAAAATTTTGGCCAAAAACCAAGCCTATCAACATTAATTCATGGCTAGTTAGTGTGAACTTTGCATGTGTACTTCTTGGAGAAGTCATTTTGATGTGTTTAGTTGGTCATTCTCAATGATGTTTGTTGCATTTGAAATCCCGTGTTACCTACTTTCACTCGGATTAAGTAATGTTTCCCTTAGATCTTGCATGTGATGAGTGTCGGGGCTTCAATATGGGCATGTAACATGTTTGCTTGACTTGGGTTCAAACCTAAATTTGCAAAATCAGCTCAAACTCGCATATTTGAGGATGATTTTAGCTTGGTTCTAGTGTGTTTTAAGCTATGATTTCTATCTAATATTGTTTTTTGCATGTGATAGTATAACCTTGATATTTTAGTTCCACATGAGATTGCTTATGAGTGACAATTGAATGCTGCAAACATGGCTCGAGGAAGCTATTGGGCTAGTTTAATGCACACCAAGTGTTCGACAAAATGCCCAAACTAAGCTTCGATCTTGAAACGGTCGATTTGAGCTTGATTATTGTGATATTCATGTGCTGTGTTGCTCCATGTTAGCATAGATCGGTTTAAGGAATTATTATTAATATTTTTAAAAATAATTATAAAAAAGAGAAAAATCTGAAAATTTCAAAAATAAAAAAAAAAATGTTAGATATCATCAAATTACAATAGAAATGACATATATGAAATTTTCCTAATTTTAAAAGGTCATTTTCCTAATTTAATGCTATTTTTGTATTTTATAACCATTTTTGTAAATAATCCATTTTGCGTAGATTAAAATTATTTAAAGTAATTTCATGCATATAGAGTAATTTCATGCATTTTTGAATTCTCATTTCGCTCATGGGGGTCCTATCCCGGGGCATGATAACAAGACCATGTAATATTATTTGCCCGACTTGTATAGGGTTTTTCTTTTCCGCATTTATTTTCAAGTCATTTCAATTTATTGGATGTTTATTTACACACCGCTTTTCATTAATTTGTGTGTAAATTTCTCTTCTAAATTATGTTAGGATTAGTCTAGACATTAAGGAAAACAAACCTACAAAAATATTTGCATGGACGCTTAGTGGTTTTATAAGGATTATAATTGGTAATTAAGATTGTGTGGTCATTTAGATAAACAACCTTCGAAGTTAGTGGTACCGCAAGGGCGCTAATAGAAACATTGGCGTAAACAAGTCCCCAGTCCTAGAAATCTCTGGTTGCGTAGGAATCGAGACAATACTCCCTCGTCTTGATTGGTTTCTAGCGACCCCAATAGGCTAGTGGCGACTCCTAAAAATACATAAGTTGTTAAGAATTAAAATTCAAAATCCGATGTCGCGCGAGGTATGGACTTGGGAAAGCCTGCGCCTAATTTAGAACCGTTAGTCCGCCTCTTTAGGCAAATACCCCTAAACCTTCTTTCTTTTTCCACAGACGGCAAAAGAAAGGTTGCGGCAGCTTGGCAACTCCACTAGGGATTTGGTTGCAAACCTTAGAGGATTTAGGTCGTAAAATCACAGTTGATATATGGTTTAAGGGACACATATTCGACATAACTGCACTTTACGGTTCTAAAGGTCAGGTTGAGCCATCGGAAACCTTCCTCCAATTCACGACTCCTACCCACAATGTCATCGATTGATTGTTAAGTTTAGGATCAAGGAGAGGTATTGTGCACATTCAGGACCATTACATCCATTGGAACAAAACTCATGCTTTTATCCATTTTACTTAACCGAAAGCAGAATTCAACCAGAATTCAACCTAGCAATTCTATAAGTTATGTTCTCACCAAAAGTGAGCTAAGGCGATGCTTCCTCTACTGTATCGTATTGCATATATTATTATACACCCCAGTCTTATCAGTGGTTCTGAAGATGGATACTCTAAACGCAATATCGTCCCTTTCAGTAAAGCTCAAACACATGCATCTTCCACCTTCGAAGAAGTTTCTATCGTAGATGTAGCCCAACAGGCAAATGACCTTCCATAATGTTCATGGCTGATGAGCTTCAACGGCCATGGTTTGGCTTTGAAATATGAGAGCCACAGTCTATGGGCTTTTATTAACGTGTCTTTGGGAATGAACCAGGAACTCTCTGCTCAAGTAGACATTCACAATTTTGTCATCTCGAAAACAACCAATGATTTATGAGGAAGACAATATGAGGATGCTTTATGTGATTTAAATCCAAGAGTTGTCATTATCACGAGGATCTTACCACATTGATTTTCTTCAGATGTATTAACTTCACCGCAATTTTAGAGAAAGGATAATCAAGTACAGATTTGCTGGCCGGTTCGAGAGCTCTGCGCAAGCCCCACTTTTTCAGCTTACCTATAGCAGGCACAAACAGAAGAAGAAGAAAGGTTTTGCATTTTAGCTGTATTATATTCTTGTTATGTAAAACTCATATCTGCCGACATAGCAACCCTAAATCAATCAATCTGAGTCTTACTAATGGTCTAGCTTCCTAAGGCCTATATGCACACCAATACAATTCTCAGCATAATCAAATCTCATATGACCGGCTCGACTTGTTTCCATTATTTATGACATCCTCCAACACAAGCATATTCACAAACAAGAGAACTATAGACAGAGAAACACTACAAGAGTGAATTAGCTCTAACATAGTTTCTCTTAGCCTAACAATGTGGAGAGTTCCTTCATGGAATTCGAATCAAACACAAGAACAACACAGTCATGGGGAGAATCTGCTAATATATTAAGATTCACACCTGGAAAATCTCGTGATGAGCAGTTTGAACTTCTGTCCCTCTCCAAACTTTTTACTAACGAATGCGCATGGGAACTGCCACGAACTTTGCAAACCTGATCAAATTCCATTGCCATACAAAGATGAGGACACTTGGCTGAATGCAATTCATCCCTCAAGACTTCAAGCTCAACCAAAACATCATGGCAATCATCGGCACATTTAGTCCTAACACATACTGTAATAATGTGCTTTAAAAAAAATAAAATAAAAGGAAAAGAAAGAGTTTGAAAAGTCAAAAAAGAGGTGCGTAGCGCTTTGAACAGGAGATAACTTTCAGAAAGATGTGATGTTCTCTTCCTCATTTTCTGTTGATTTGTGCAAAAGAGGTGGAAATTTTTTATTTAGGCTCGGGTTTAATGTTTGGACTCAACTCATGGAGTTTTTTGTCCTGAGGCTTGATCATGAGGCAATATATAATCTTTAGCCAACATCATATTGGATAAATTTCTTGGACTATACTTTCCGTATTTTAGTTACTTTTGATGCCTTGATTATGAGCTTGGTTTAATAGGTGATATTTTCGTTTACTATATTTCGATTATGTGATTTAAATCCGAAAGCAATCATTGTTGCAAGGATCCCACCACATTGTTTTCTTCAGGTATATTCGACTCACTGCAAGTCATATATAAATTTGCTAACCGGTTCAAGGGCCTGCGCTCATCTAACTCTTTTAGCTTTATCTGCGTTAATTGTAGACATAACATGAAAAGAAAGCTTTCACTTATTAGGCATTCACCGCTATGCGATACTTATATCTACCAATGTAGTGACCTTAAATCAATAGATTGGGTCTTTTTAATGGTCTAGCTTTGAAGGCCTTTAAGCATAACACCAATATCATTTTCAGCACAATCAAATCTGGAATGACCAGTTCGGTTTGTTTCCATTGGCATGACATTTATGAGGTTTCCCAACACATACATATGCTCTGAGCTACGGATAGGGAAATATTATTTGGATCAATATGCTCTGACATAGTCTATCTTTGCCTAATGACGTGGGCAATTTCTGTACCGAATTTGAATCAAGCAAGAGAACATGGTCGTAGAGAGAATGAGCTTGTAGATTAAGAAATTCACATTTGAAAATCTCGCTATGAGCAATTCAAGCTTCGGTCTCTCCCAAACTCGGGCCGAAATTGATGCGAATAGGAACTGCTATGAACTTTGCAAACTTACGAAGCTAAGGATGCTGCTTAGGTGAATGCAATTCATCCCCGAAGACTTCAAGCTCAGACTGAAGCATCATGGCCATCGTCGGCATCTTCCACCCTCAATAACATTCGACATTTGGCGGCGGATATTCTAATTCGGACGCTGCTTTTATCAAATATGATTTCATGGAAAATGGAGTCCCCCTACTTATTTGGAGACCAAAAATTGGCCCTGGTAGATTCATTCCAACCCTTTGAAAACCAAACCATCTCATCGCAATTTTTTTCCAATTCCACAGCACACTCTCAGAAGCCTTTTTATTGAAGTCCGTCAAAGAGAACGGTCTTGAAGATATGGAGTGTTTCCGGCATGAAACATAAAATCATTTTCTTTTGCAGTTGACCATAAATTTTGTTTCTCATTAATATAATGAAACTTCCAACAACTAAAACCATTTGAATCAGGTTGTAGCATAAATGATTTAATTTTTAAATTTCTCAAAAATATCAATAAGGATTTTGAAAGATAGATAATATCTTGATGTACAATCGGATACCTACAATTTCATGAATCCCAATTTGTTGTTAAATCTCATTCAAACAGAATATAAAAATATCACATGGAAAAACCCATCCATGAGATGAAATAGCCACATATCAGGGTTTATCATGTTTAGTTGAGAATTGAGAATAAGAGATCTTGGAATTTTTTTTTTCTTTTTGATTAATTTGGATCGAATTATCATTATTGAGTTATAGTAACATCTTATTCAATGTTTCGGTTGTGCTAACAAGGTAATTTCCAGTTAAAGCAACAGTAAACATGAATAATATATCAGAACAAAGATTTGATATATTAAATGCTCATAAACTTTTTCAGGATTGGTTAATTGAATGCTTATGTTAAACATCAACAAGATTAGAATCACGCAATTAAATTCTGTAGCCTTTTTCAAGGGCAATGAGAGCCCTTGGATGAGTAGAACAATGAAAAACCGACTCAGCAGGGCTCACTCGATATCGTCCCTTTCAATGCATCTTGAACACCACCTTCAAAGGAGTTTCTCTCATGAATGCGGCCCAACGGGCAGATAACTTTCCAAAATGTTTGTGGCCGATAAGCTTCAACAGCCATGATTTGTCTTGAAATACGAGAGACATGGTCTGCCGTCTTTTCTGAACGTGCGTCTTTCTGAATGAACTGGGAATTCTGTGCTCAAGTATAGAAATTTCGCAATTTTATCATCAGAAAGAAGAAAACAACCAATGATTTCTGAGGAAGACAGCATGAGGATCCTTTTCAAAGCATGTGAAGGATAAAAAGAAACTATCGATCGACACACGATTAATCTAGTGCTAATATAGTCTAGCGACTCCATGTGTTTTAAATCCAAGAGTTGTTATTGTCATGAGAATCTTACTATATTGTTTCACCTCATCACAATTTGGAAGAATAATAATCAAGTATAAATTGGCTGGCTAATTCAAGAGCTTTGCACAAGCCCAGCTTTTTTAGCTTACCAACAGCAGTCGCAAACAAAACATGAAGAAAGCTTTCACTCTCTAGGCATATACTATTCTTGCATCGTGAAACTCATAACTACCAACATTTTACATCTTGGACCCCAATTACTTGCCTTTTCTAGTCTACTGAGTTGCCTATTTTAATTGATGACATTTTACACTTTTTAATTAATAAATGGTGTGTTTTGGCTATACTGAGAGTGGAAACAGAGGTAGTCTATATGAAATTGGAAGAGGATCTTGAATAATTAGTAAATGGAGGAAATAAAAAAAATACATTAATTTTGCTCTCAAGAAGGCTCTGCATAAATAACTTGCCGGCCTTTTCCACATGAAGTCGTGACATTTCTCTAGAGTTCCTGACAAATTTAGGAAAGCTATCAAGAAAGAGGAACTTACATTTTCCACGCTTTGATGTTTCTTGTTAATTCATAGCGTGTACTAAAATTATGATTCGATAAGAATCCACAAAATGAAAAACACGATTCGAACCGGAAGAAGGAAAAAAAGAGAGAGAGAGAACATCACCGAAGTTTCTAAAGACGATGAGGGATGAAATCAATCATGAGGCGAGTGCAACTCGGCTTCAAGGCTGCAGTAGACAGCGAGGGTGCTGGTGGAGCGATTGGGAACTCAGGTACGTGAAGCGAAGAGACACGGACAATGCCGTTGTTGATGGCGTCGTTTGGAGTTTTTGATGCCTTTTTCAAGGAAATTAAAAAGAAAATGATGGCTGAGTTACGGGACGAATCTTTCTCTCAAGGAGTTCCATCTTTTGTGCAAGTATTCCCTTTGACGGGCTTCTTGGACCGGCGGGAGGCCAAGAGTGAACCCGAAGAATCTCATCCTTCGAATGGGTAACAAGTTCGGCATCCGCTTTGTGCGCGGCATAGACGGGCGAAAGGAAGGACGCAAGCGACGGCATTTGGAATCCAAAAGGTGGCGATGAAGTCGGAGAGAACAAAAGGAAACAGGAATCGACAGAACATATACTGGAATGTGATATTTCTAGTATGAGTACCTAGAGGGGGGGTGAATAGGTATATAAAAGATTTTTTTTCAACAATCGCACAATACTAGATAGTTGATGGATTTTAGACAAACGATAATCAAAGTAAGACTGAGAGAAGAGAAAATTGAACACGCGGTTTATAGTGGTTCGGCTTATATCAAGCCTACGTCCACTCTTCTTCACTGACAGCCTATTGGCTGGATTCCACTATGAACAAAAGAGAAGTTACAGCACAGCTTTGCCTTGATTCCACAGTGTAGATGTTCTACCACACCTCCTCAAGATTTCTCACAAATATAGACTCTCTTTTGTATACAAGTATTCGCTCAGAGTGATTGTTTAAACAAAAAAAGGAGCTTCAGACTTTGGAATTCTTCTATCGCGCACTCCTCAAACAACTAAGACCTTCTTCCTTATATACTCCTTTATGCCATCATACCCGTTGGCACTTTCCAAAGGAATTCCTCCAATCTACCCGTTGGACGGAATCAATTAGGAAGATTGTTCAAGCTATTAAAGGAACGTGTTGATAGCCCATCAATCCTGTTCGCCTATACAATTAGGATTTCGGTTTCCATAAGTAGAACCTTCCAATAATATTTAGACAATCACCGGATCTTCAATTATCGAGTCAATCTTCGATCAATCAAAGGACTCCGTTATGTCTTTTCCAGCCATGAGATCTTCTCCAGTTGATAAGGTTAAATCCTTAACGAAACATCCAGTTCTGGATAACCTTTCTTCAACGGATTAGAGACTGTCAATGAGGATAGACTTTGAGTCTTGAGTCTGGCTGTCCGGAGGTCTTCAGACTTTAAATAACAGAGTCTGCAAGCCTTCAGACTAGACTGATAGAAACGTTTTGTCAACTTCAAAACACTTCAAGAAGATTTCTCCAACAGAATGAATCGAAATTGGACTCGGAAGTTCAATCGAATAGGAAACGACCCCAATGGAGGAAGGCTTGGTGAAAAATGAAGATGGACATAGAGAAACAATGCATGGCGAAGAACTCGACTCACGGAGTTTCTTGGTTGTTGAATGTGCTACGTCCTCTAAGCAGAAGGTGTTCATTGAATTGTGCAAGAGAGAAACAAAGAGTGAGACGATTCTGTAACATAAAGCGGAGGAAGGAAGATCGCGCCATAAGAAATATCCACGGACAGCCGGATCCTCGCTGACATCCGAGGGATGATGATCTCTATCAAATCGACAGTCGTATTTACCATCAGGTCATTTCCATCGACTCTAGAATTGATTTCCATACGTTCCGACTTCATCTGTTGATATCCGTTTCATCTCTTGTTTCTCCAATTCTCTCACCGTCTTCCGAATTCCCATCGCCGCCAATTGCACTATGTTCGATGGAACGATGAATTACATCTTTTGGACAAGTCTTCCTTTTGACCGACTTCTCGTGGGCTCTCTGTATTTTCCTTTAGTCACTTTTTTTCCTTTCTTTTTCCTTTAATTTTTTTTTTATTTTTAACAGTTTTCTTCCTTCTCATCCAGCAGCCACCACTTGCTTCACCTTCGCTTCGTGCCTTTTCATTCTTCGTTGTTTTCTCTTCATGCTGGCCGCTGCCAATCGTCACGCTTGGCATATCGTCTCACATGATGACAACGACTCAGATTGGCCTTGGCTGCCGCTGTTGCTGAAGCGACACCGGACAGGCGAGAGTGCCAAGAGCAAAACTCGAAGAATCTCATCCTTCGGATCAGTGGATTGTGTCCAGATGATGATGATCCATCGAACCTCAGCCTTGGCAATCGGATAAAGCTCTTGTAAACAGTGAACACACCACCCCACATCCCCTTTGCGCGGCGTGGACGGGCAAAACGATGGAATTTGAAAATGGCGATGAAGTGGGAGCGGAACAGAACGAAGCAAGAGTCAACAGAACGTATTCTAGAGTGAATCGGAAATTTGACTCGGAAGTTCAATCGGACATGAAACGGCCCTGATGATGGTTCAGCGGCGATGGCCACGTGAGCTTGAGATGGCCCGGTGACAGACATGGGTAAGGATAGGAAAAGCGACGACCCGAATCAGAGTGGTCACGACTCGAATGTGGAATCTGATGGTGTGCTTCACCGTGGGCATGATCTGAACTAGTGGAGATGAATCAGGGAATCCGAGCCAGAGAGAGAGAGAGAGAGGGAGAGAGAAGATGCAAAAAAATATCTAGTCGGAGAAAATCTAGAGAGAGAGAGAGAGAGAGAGAGAGAGAGAGTCCAACCACCAACGGAGCACCCACTAGCAATTCATCGAGATTGAGTTCTCTACCGATTGTTGCTTCCAGCACCGACTGAAGCACAAACAGTGTCGCTACCGATTCGAAGATACCAGTCACCTTGCAGCCACGACAGCGAAACTTGACCACGGAGTTTCCTTGATCAACAGTCACAATTGCCGGGACGTTCCATCTCCGAGACGTTGCGCTTTTGTTTTCTCCCATCCTCTTGTCGTCTCCCGAATTTCCATTGCCGTAGGTTGCACTTTGGAGGAGGTATTGAGCTCTTGCAAGGAAGAGAGAGAGAGAGAGAGAGAGAAATGGCTAGCCCTATCCGGTGGCGAGAGCGAGTTCGAGAGTGCCGAGCCATTGCTGATTCTAAGACGAAAAGCCACTGTTGGAGGCTCGGATGCTGTGTCGAGAGAGAGAGCCTCTGGAAGAGTCGTGCCGCAGCGACGCAAAGACGCCAGCGTATTTGCTTTGTCATGCATATCAACATCCAGTTAATATGAAAAAAAAAATGAAAAATTTCCGAAAGTCCTTCACATGAGAAGAAATTGCCAAACTTCAATTTGCGCCCACATGTGAAAAGAATGATCACGAAATCTTTAAAGAATCGAAAAGAGACGATGAAAAGAATTTGATGTAAGTTCACCGGAGCTTGTAAAATCATCATTACTTCCATTTACAATTTTGAAGGTCAGGTTGAGCCGCCGGAAACATTAAAAAAGCACCAATATTTGAAAGATCATCTCTAGAAATGGAAGTTACAGAACCGACATTTGTTATCAGCTCCCTCCAACTCACGACTCTTGCCCTCATGGTGATCACTAAGTCCAGGATCAAGGAAAGGTATCGCACACGTTCAGGACCATTCCATACATTGGAACAAAACTCATGCTTTCATCCATTTTGCCGAACCGGAAGCAGAATTCAGGGTAGAAATTCTGTAAGTTCTGTTCCACCAAAAGTGAGCTAAGGTGATGCTTCCTCGGCTTTATCGTATTGCATAGTATTATTATACACCCAATTCTTATCAGTGGTTCTGAAGATGGATACTCTGAACACGATATTTGTCCCTTTCAATAAAGCTCGAACACATACATCTTCCACCTTCAGAGAAGTTTCTCTCATGAATGCGGCCCAACGGGCAGATGACTTTCCATAATGCTCGTGGCTGATGAGCTTCAATGGTCTGCGGGCTTTTATTAACGTGTGTCTTTGGGAATGAATCAGGAACTCTCTGCTCAAGTAGACATTGCGCAATTTTGTCATTACAAAGAAGAAAACAACCGATGATTTCTGAGGAAGACACTATGAGGTTGCTTTATGTGATTTAAATCCAAGAGTTGTCATTATTACAAGGATCCTACCACATTGTTTTTCTTCAGATGTATTAACCTCACTGCAATTTCAAAGAAAAGATAATCGAGTATAAATTTGATGGCCGGTTCGAGAGCTCTGCATAAGCGCTGCTTTTTCAGCTTATCTGCAGCAGTCACAAACAGCACATGAAGAAAGCTTTTGCTTTTTAGGTGTATTTTATTCTTGTTATGTAAAACTCATATCTGCCGACACAGCAACCCCAAATCGATTTGAGTCTTACTAATGGTCTAGCTTCCCAAGGCCTATATGCACATCAATACGATTCACAGCACAATCAAATCTAATATGACCGGCTCGGCTTGTTTCCATTATTTATGAGATCCCCCTACACATGCATATTCACGCATGGGAGAACTATAGACAGAGAAACACTACGAGTGTGAATGAGCTCCAACACAGTTTCTCTTAGCCTAACGATGTGGAGAGTTCCTGATGGAATTAGAATAAAAAACAAGAACAGCATAGTCGAGGGGAGAATTTGCTAATATATTCAGATTCGCACCTGGAAAATCTCATGATGAGCAGTTTGAACTTCTATCCCTCCCCAAACTTTTTGGTAACGAATGTGCATGGGAACTGCGATGAACTTTGCAAACCTGATCAAATTCCATTGGCATACAAAGCTGAGGACACTTGGCTGAATGCAGTTCTGTTGGAATTTGTGATCCAATTCTAGAAACTTCAAGATAGATTTGAGCTAGAAGATTCAAGAAAAATTCTAGAATTGTCTAAAAGCTTATGTGTCTAAGAAAATGTAGAAGTCTCTAGAAGAACTACAATCTAGAATTACCTAGATGAAGTCTACATGGACAACATTCTATAGAAATCTAGAATGTTGTACTAAGGTGTGACTCATGCCTATAAATAGGCTTGTAGTTCATTCATTTTAGTGAGTGAGAGGTAAACCCTCCACCTTGTGTGTGAGGTGAACCCTCCACCATGAGAGGTCAAGATCTCTATTGTACCTCCATCAAACTATTTTGTTCAACTAATGAAACTATTTTCCCCATGTCCTATATCCTTCAATTATCATATATTGTCCCTTGTCCATCCTTTACAAACAATACCAACATTTGCACACCTCACTAATCAAAAACTATCATCCATAACTAAAACCATGCTTCCGCGCACATTCAAATTCTAACAAGTTCATCCCCCAAGGTTTCAAGCTCAAGCTCAACCAAAACATCACAGCAATCGCCGGCACATTTAGTCCCAACACATAAATATGCACACACAGGAGATCTAGAGACAGAGAAACACGTAAGAGAATGAATTAGCTCTAACGCAGTTTCTCTTAGCTTAATGACATGGACAGTTCCTGTACAGTATTTGAATGAAACACGAGAACAACATAGTCGAGGGAGAATTAGCGAATAAATTAATATTCTCACCTGGAAAATCTTGTGATGAGCAGTTCGAACTTTTGTCCCTCCGCAAACTCTGCTGATGAATGTGCATAGGAATCGCCATGAACGTTGCAAACCTGATCAAATTCCATTTCCATACAAAACTGAGGACACTTGGCTAAATGCAATTCATCCCCCCAGACTTGAAGCTCGACTGAAACATCACAGCAAGCAAAGGCATCTTCCACTTTTAGCAAGACAATGCCACAATTGCTAAGGCTCGGTTCCTCACATAGACATTGATTGATGAAATTCTATCTCGGACATCCTTTCATCAATTATGGTGACATGGAAAATGGAGTCCCCTTCAGATTAGAAGACCAAAAATTGGCCCTCATAGATAGAGTAATGCTTTGCAAACTCATTCCAACCCATTGCTAGCTAAACCATCTCATCACATTTTTCCAATTCCACAGGCCAAATAATTGCACCATTCTCTCAAAAGCATCCTCTCGAACCTTTTTGGTATTCCCCGTGGGAAAAATAAAACCCATAATCTTAATAAGCCTATGAGTCTTGATTTCAAATTCAAAACGAAGAACAACAAAACAAGAATGCATAAACCAAAAAGGACGTCTTGAAGCACATACTTTTTGGTTCATTCAGATTTGGAATGTGGCATTAATGAGTGTGCATATGGATTATGATCAACCTCATAAAACCCAATCAGCATAGAAGTACACTTCCTCGATTCCTCAAGACTATATAAAGGAGTTATTATTTGGACTACTGAATTCATTTTGGACCAGCAAAAGTTACAATTCCAGAGTTCATCTCAATCAATGTAAATTAAGTCCTAACCAGCACTAGTGAATATGTAGACTCTGAACACAAAATCATCCCTATCGATGAGTTTCTACATGCAGATGACTTTCTCTTGCAAATGTGGGCCAACCAGTGAAAAAGAACACCCCCCAAAAAAAAAAAAGCAAAAAATGAAAAAAATTCTCATCTACAGCTCCTTACCTTCACCATCCATGACCTGTCCGAATACTTGAGAGTCCCCGTTTGTATAATGTCCTGAATAGGTCGCGCCATGGATTGAACAGAAGCACACTGCGTGGTTGAAAAACCAACATATAGTGAAGAACATAAGCATACCCTAATGAGAGAATCAAATCGTACACGTCATGAGTTTAAGGCATTACTTGCTAGTTTCAAGAGTTTAATAGAAAGTAAACCATTTAATGAAAGCCATCAATCCAAAGTCAAGGTCCAATCTATGCTCTGAGAATGCAATAGGGTATACATGTAGAAGAAGCCTTCCAGATCCTATATATATTTAAAACATATCAATTTCAGCCACACAAATCACAATCACAGGAAAAAGCAAATACATTGATAACTGGATCATCAATAGAATTGAAAATTTAAACCTAAGTTATTTGATTCTTTCAATCGCAGCTTAAATAAGGTTTTTATCAAACTGTTGGTTCAATTTGACAAAGTAAAATCATCTCCCTCCCCCCCCAAAAAATGATTAATATAACAAAGTACAAGGGTATCTCCCATTTGAAAACAAAATTATCAGTCATTAGATCTACAATGAAATTTCAGTATCATAACAAGCCACCCCCTTATCTATTAGGTCTTTCTCTTTAGTTATGGAGGCAGCAACATTCTTTGCAATTTGCTTGTCCATATCAACTAGTCTCCTGGTGTGATTTAGATATATATTCTAACTTTACAGCATTGAATAACATTGTCCAATTGCTCCATATTAGAGAACTTGGATTCTATTCTTAAGATGCCTCAGCAATTGCTTTTCCAACGACATCTATTCAAAAAAAAAAAAAAAAAAAGAAGAAGAAGAAGAAGACGATTGTTATCTTTTCGAACCTCCAACCACCAGCTTACGTCAAATTACACCAGTGTTAAGATATTTATACCTGGTTTTAAACATACACCCACGGACACTTCAAGGAAATAACGTATCATGTGGTACTACACAACAAAGCAAACTAGGAAATACACTAGATTATAAACAAAGATCTAAAAAGCATTGATATATTAGATTTTCAGACATTGGCCAGTCTGAGTCAATAAGTGTGGGATCATACCAAGCCATACTTAACATAAGAGGGCCTCATCACCACCTTGAAAAAGGGATACTCCGTTGGAAAATTTATCAGCCGATTTAAAAACAGTGAGAAGCCTTGGGTGTGTGGGACCATAAAAAAACCAGCTCACGATGCCTTAATCTGCCAACTGTTTGGTCCTCCCAGTACTTGAAAAACGGCAACTTAAATTTCACTTGCCATGAAAAAATTCAGCATAGATTAGAAGCCAAAAGTATCCCCCACATCATTACATAATCAATCAAGATTAAAACAAGAGCTTCTTAGAAACTGTTATAGAATTTGAAGAGAACGAAAGGAAGAGAGTTAGGCATGTAGAAACAAGATATGTTAAACCGCAAGTCACCCCTCCAAATTCTCTTGATGATAAGCAGTCCGGAGTTTATGGAGAACAAGGCGTCAAAAAGACTGTCGACATTGTTCTACTTGCATTGACATCTTCTTCTGTAGCCAATGAAATGAAGCACACACCTTACATGACCATCCTAGTTGCATCAACTTCAAAAAGGGCGAACGATCGACCAATAGGACCACCTAACTCTAGATGCATTCACTATCCAAAAGCTTATCATAACAAGTACCGCAGGCCACGAAAGCCTTCTGTAATGGATGCACATCTAAAAGCACAACCTTATCCTTCTCAACGGTAGAAGCTCGAAGACACCCTTTGCTTTTTCCAATAACCATTCCCCCAACAAAAAAGATGAACACCGGGAGTTCCCTCCCATTAACCAGACATGTGGAATGCAGAAGCGGAATAGGTACGGATCAAATTTGAATATGCTCAGCAGAAACTACTCTTCGAAAGGAACCGAATGAAAACTGAAGCTAAATCCATGTTATTGCTCTACATAAAGAAAACGCGAGACAACGACGGCACCTCAAGTCAAGAGCAGAATGAACCCATAGAAGAAGAATGCTCACATGGATTGGACCGCAAGAGGATGGCGAGCAAAGCAGCGAGAGGGACAGTTCTGTGAAGAGGCAATTTAAGCACACTTCATTAGTTTGACTTGCTATGAAAAGATTTAACATAAATTGGAAACGGATTTTATTATTACAGCATCACGTAACCAATCAAGAAAAAGAAAAAGGGCTTCTTAAAAATTATTCTAGAATTTGAAAAGAACAACGAGAAAGAGAGTTACGCAAGCAGAAACAAAGACCCGTTAAACCGCAATAAATTCTCATGAGGATTAGCAGTGTGGAGTACATTGAGAACAAGGCGTAAAAGTGACCCCCTCATATTTTTGACAAGGCATGGAATTCTCTCTTAATATTTTCAAGTTTCATGATGCTCGAGAGATATCTCTCCCTATATCATCTCCATCGATGAGAGCTCAAACACGCAGAAATGTCCTACGCAGACGCGTTTCTCTCGCCAATGCTCACGAGGAAAGCACAAAAGATGTGGATTTAGGGGCAATAAAATTGCTAGTTTGAAGAACAGAGCCCTAGCTGAAGAAGAGAAGAAGGGGAGGGTTGAGGAAGGTCTCTACGAAACCAACTTCCGGCTTCAAACTAATTCACGAGCAATAAGACACCAAAATCGGAAGAACTTACGAGTTTGCGTGGTTCAAGGGTGGAGGAGAGAGAGAGGCTGCGTTTGGCAACCACTTTGCCAAGGATCTTTAGCCTCCTAAAGGCCTTTGGGCCAAATATTCAGTGTTTGGCAAATTTTTTTTGACTTGCCTATGCCAAAGGCAAGCCTTCCCAAGGCTGAAAGGCCAAGGCAGGTTGGGGGTTGCCTTGGGCATTTGGCCTTCTCGAAGGCTGAGGGAGAGTAAGTTAAAAAAAATTTCTTCCACAAATTTCCTCACTAACATTTTGTTTTTCCGGTTTGGTCCTTGTTACTATTCATCTTCTTCTTCGTTGAGGATGGCCAAAAGGTTGCGTGGAGCTGCCCATAGCTGGCAACGAGCTAGACAGAGGTCGGCAAGAGGCCGTGCGTCACGGCGATCGTCGGCGGCCAGTCACGTGACCTCGGCGACCCCATGGTTGTCGCGTCGCCGCGACCGCTGCAACTCCCTAAAGCAACCACCCAGATTTGGGTCGCAGACCGCTATAACCTCGGCGACACTACGACCCCCGGCAGATCTGGGTCACCGGAGGTTGCTGCAACCCAGATCTGGGCCGCACGACCTTCGGCGACACAAATCGCACGCAGATCCGGGTCACCGGAGGTCACCGCGACCGATGTGGGCCGCGCGACCTCCGACAACCCAGATCGTGCGATCGGGATCGCGCGATCTGGTTGTGATCGGGATCTAGGTCGCGGCGACCCTCGCCGGAACGTCGCGCGACCCGCCGCGCCGCGACCTCCGTGCGGAGGTGGCCGAGGCCGCTCGATATGGTCGTGGCGACCCTCGCCGGCCACCTGCCTGTCCCTCACCGAATCGCTTGCCCTCGCCGGCGGTAACCAACCAATTCTCATTTTTTTCCTTTTTTTTAATAATAAAAGTCTTTTGCAAAGTTAATTTGTCCAAATGCTATTTTGCTCAAATATACTTTACAATGGACTTTCACAAATACGATTTACCAAACACAATTTGCATTTTCAAAAACCATTTTAGCTCAAAGGTCTTTACATTTTCTCAAGGACTTTCCCCAAAAGTCTTCCCAAACGCACCCAGAGTATGATCTTCTCTCCAGCGACGGCGACAACGATAACACTTCATCTAGTTGAATCTCTCTCTCTCTCTCTCTCTCTCTCTCTCTCTCTCCTACTTGGCTCCGCTCCGCTAAGTGTAGCAGCTTCGCTTCTCTCAGTCCTGGCATTCCTGATGCTTCGTTTGACGCCTATGGTGTCAAGAAGGAGAAGGAGAGCCCTGCTTTGCTCCCTGTTGTTCAGCGAAGGAGGCGAGATTGATCAATAGATAGAGTTGATGATGCGCTGATTAGACATAATCAATACTAGAAAAGTTACAAAAGAATAGAAAAATTTAAAAAATTTACGGTGCTACCCAAAAAAGGGAAAAGAAACAAGAATGGAAGAGAGAATGAGATCAATTGAATCTTACCGATTCTATGTGCATTTGTTTATGCTGATAACTTTTGTATAGTCGCATTGAAATCATCACCCTCCCCCCAATTCCCTTCCCACTGGTATCTAAATAGTGACACATAATTTAGTTGTGGGATGCTTAGCGTACCCTTAGAAAATATCTTCATCTTTGGGCATTCTTCTACTTCAATATTCCATAAATATGGAAACCTGAATATGTAACTCGGGATGGAAGAGAAGCATTCTAGGTTTGGCAGATTTTGGAGTGTCAACTTACCAAGATTCCCAAAAGAAATCACTTTTCCTTCTTCGTCTCCATCATTTGCCACTATTTTTTTCATTCTTTCACATCCTATCATAGTCATGCAATAGAGATGCACCAAATTTGTGACCATTGAAGCAGTTATTAGATGTACCAATCCAGAGGAATTCTTCACCACTAATGTCGTTAGATTCTTGAAAGATGTCACGGTCGGAAATATTGTTATCAAACAATGACAATCCCAAACCTCAAATGTTTCAATACTCTGAAGAATTTTCGACACTAAAGAGCCTTTTCTCCATACACTCCTTAGGTTGTGTAGCTTGATTAACTTAAGTTCTCTTAAACTTTCAACCAACGGATGTTTACCATTGTCCACAAGTCCTTCATCTAGGAATATATCTTCAAAGGAGCTACGGAAGACCTCAAGACTTTGTAGATTTTGAAATCTCTCTAGGAGGAATTTGAGAGGGAAAACGGCATTTTCATCATGAAAGCATGCCAATGTTAGTGCTTTTGGCTTGCCAAAGATGTCCTCTGGAAAATTTCCGTCTTGTATCATCTGAATATCGTTATCGACTAATAAAAGTTTCTCCAAGTTGGGAAAGTCCTGTCGAATTGCCAATACAACAAGAGAAGTAAATTCAACAAAGTTTCAACAATAAAATCATGTTCTGTAAAAAGTAAACCTATAAAGAGATTCACATGGAAGGTGATCATATTCTCAAGAGCCCTACATTCAAGTCTCAAGCTTTTAAGAGTCTCGAATAGAGGTTGGTATGGTTAAGTTTGTAGAGTGAATCTAAATTCAAGATCTCTCCAAGCTGAAACAAATTCATCTTTTATTAGAAATATCTTATCTTGTCAACTAAAATTAGTCATCTTTGGAAACTTATGTAATGGGATGCACGGATGATATTACTAAAACGTTTGGGTCCACAAACTTAAAAGTGTTCTTAAGATATAATAAAATATCTTATGTTGTCTTAAGATTCATAGGTAAGGAATTTCAGGTTGTCTATAGTAATACAACATGATGACTATGTCTAAGACGAGATCAATTAAGGAAGACGGTAGAAAATGGTGCATTAAGGTACTAATGTCATTTTTGTTAAAATTGTTTGTATTGATTTTTTAAGGAGTTTTTAGAAGATGAAACAGAGAAGAAAAGTTCAAATGTGCAACATGTGTCAACAATGCAAAGGACCTCATGTCAAATTTTCATTGATTTCCCCAGGGAGCACCACCAGACTAGATTAGGAATATATTACGCTTTCAAAAAGAATCTGAATTTTTTTTTTTTGGTAATTATAGGTAATGAAATATCTTATAGGTGTCCACAAATTAAAAGTATACTTAAGATATTAGAAATATTTTAATGTTGTCAACAAACTAATAAGTGAGGGAGATCATGTTTTCTATAGCAATATAATGTGTGTCACGCCCCGATCCTCGGGCACGCACACATCCTTCTCACTTGGTCGATTTTATAATGCGATATCCCAGGACTAGTATCGCCAACCCTTTCATTTATTAAGCACATGCGGAAGCAATTAAAATCCCCAGACAATAAAACGATGGGATAGAAAAGGGGCCATATTTTTCATATTGAAATTTATAACCAAACTTTTATACAAAACACAAATCACTTCATAACTATTCACATCAAAATGGAGATCTCAAAAGAAGATAGGATCTCAATCCATCTAGGCCATACTCAAGGCCCATCTCGGGATTATCTTCTTCTTCCAAAATCCTTCTACTCAGGTTTCACCTCCGAGTTCTCCTTCTCAGATTCCTCCTCAGCTCCTCAACGGGATCCTGAAATGTTTTTCCCCAAACTGGGATGAGACTACGTCTCAGCGAGTTCTACCCCACTAAGCCCGATTAGTAAACACTCACAGGGCAGATGACTTACCTTGGCCTCTAATCCTACCTGCAAGTCAGTACAATTCATAATAGGCACCCAAGCAATCATATCGCTGATTGAAGCATCGATCAAATCGACCTAGTCGATTAAATGCCAACAAGACCACTCACGGTCATTTCCATTCAGTCAATCAATTCACAACATCAAATCAAAACAATAATCAATCGATCTCGTCGATTATATGTCAACAATGACCCTTCCCGGCCAATTTAATTCAATAAGTCAATCCAGGACAAACAAATCAAATCATAACGATGATTTCATCTATACTTGATAATTAATCTCAACATTCCCATTCAACATTCCCACTCAAATATAGGCTCAAGGCGCTAGAGGTGACCCCAGCAGACGAAGTCTCGTCATCGCGCGGCACTTAGTCCTTGACCACAAATAACGGTAGTATAAGGCGCTAGAGGTAACTCACACGAAGCCTCGCTATCGTGCAGTACTTAGTCCTTCACTACAAAAGCAATAGTATAAGGCGCTAGAGGTAACTCACACGAGACGTAGCACTTAGCCCTTCACTATGCATTACAATACTGCAAGGCGCTAGAGGTAATTCCCATGCGACTCAGGTCGCCATGTAATACTTAGTCCTTGACTACAATAAGCAATGGTATAAGGCGCTAGAGGTAACTCACACGAAGTCTTCTACTTGTGTAGTACTTAGTCCATTACCTGCTCATGATCCATTGGTTCCCTCAACACAACACACATCACATCAACTTCCAATAATCATCTTGCTTCAATTATAAGCCAACACACGATTAATCCCTCACGGCCCAATGACATTGTGCCGCGCGTTAAAATTCCTCAATTCAAATAATGTCGTGGCCTAAGTTTTTGTATTAAAAATACCCGATAAAATATCGTGCGTAAGCACACGGCTGGTCTTAGCCAAAATATAATATTTTCCTTTCCATAACTCCCACCTTTTCTGTAGTCCGCTCAAATAGATTTGGCATTATCAACCGATGCCTGGTTATTTTTCAATTAATAACCAACGATTTTCCAATTAAAGAATAATTCCCAACCTTCGCAAATAATTCAATTCCACACAAAATAAAGCTCCATTAAATGAACGGATCGTGCCACGACGATCAGCACGAGATTTCGGTCGCCGGCCATCTCAAACTTAATTTCCGAAAAATAATTAATTAATTAATTAATTTCGAAAATTAATTATTAAATATTAAAAATTCCATTTAGCTCAAAATAAGGCCCAATTAAATAAACGGACTTCACCACAGTCATCAGCATAAAATTCCAGTTCCGAACCATCTCCCTTGAATTTTCGGAAAATAAATAATTATTTAATTTAATTCCGAAAATTAATATTTAAATGCCCAAAAATCTCACTTAGGCCCGAATTGCCAAATTGAAGCCCGATTAGGGTCGGAAAATTCCCGAGATACTTCCAACAATTAGTAGACCACGTCTACTTGCTAATTGCACAATCAATTTATTTAAATCACATCACAATTAACTAATAATTGCTAATTTATTCTAATCTAACAACCTAAATACAATTAATTAAAATTAAACCAACCTGAAAGCATAATTAGCCAACTAATCCAAGATTAGTGAGATTACTCACCAAATCGCGCGCAAATCGGATCAATCCGACGGCGGCGACGCGAGGAACGATTGTTCCCAAAGCGACTCGCGGATCCGGGGCCCAGAAACGGCCCAAAAGCGGGCCCGAAGCTGCTGAAACCCACTCCGTGGGTCTTGCTCTTGCTGGTCGGGGCTGAACGGAGCCGCTCCGGCGGCTAGGGCGGCGAGGGGAAGCCGGCGGAGGGCGAGGGGGTCGCGGGGGTGGTCCGGCGAGGTTGGGCGGTGGCCGGAGGTGGCTAGTCGGTGCGGAACAAAGGCGAAACAGGGCTGGGCCGAGCTGGATCGCGCGGCTGGGCAAGCGCGGACGGCGGGACGGGCGGCGGCGGGCGCTGGGCGCGGGTGGCGGCGGGACAAGCGGCGACGACCGAGAGGCGAGCTGGTTACGGTTCGGCTTCGGTTTTCGCTTGCTGGACGTGCGGAGGAAGGAAGAAGAAGAAGAAGAAAGAGAGAGAGAGAGAGAAGGATATGCATTGACCGGTCAAAGAAAGAGAGAGGGAAAGTGAGCGGTGGGGAATTCGCACGAGGGGGAAAAGGGAGAGGAGAGAGGAGAGAGAAAGAAAAGAAAGAAAAGAAAAGAGAGGGGGAGAGAGAGGAAAAAGAAAAGGAAATGCATAATTCTTTATTTCAATTTTCCTTTTCCTTTCTCTTTTCTTTTGGGCTTCAATTTTTCTTCCGATAATTTCTTTATTGAAATTTCGGACCCGTCAATAAATTGACGAGCGATGAGACAGGATCCTTAAAATAAGAATTATGACGCGCTTAAAATTCGATTCCCGAAATCGAGTTCAATTTCGTGGTTAAAAATCAATCGACGTGATTTTAGCTCAATCCAACCAATTAGGTAGCTTTTAGGGATTTTACAGCTGATACATCCCTTAACGGCTTCACCCAATAGATTAGTTAACTCATGAGTGATCAGCTCAGAGAAAAAGAGCCATAGGCACGTCGACGAAATGCCCATTTCACTTTATCGAAACGGGGTCGAATTTCAGGATGTCACAATGTGGCTTAATTATGTAGTGGTAGTGGATATGAGATCAGTGAGTGCTTTAAATAACAAAATAGAAACTGAGGGAGATCAGCTGAAATCATACCCTCTCAAATAAAGAGTGAGCTTCTTGTTCTGAAAGGCCCTGTTGATAATCTTTTTTAGCCCAATTGCTCATAGATGCTACAAAAGACAGCATGTTCACTTTATCACAGTGAGTCACTCGCAATTCCTTCAAGAATGGCCAATTCAAAGTGGGCAAGTTGGCACAAAAGTTCTTGAGTTGTGGCATATCATGTAACACCAAAGAGGTTAGTTTTGGGAAAAGATCTTGAGTAGTATTGGAATGTGGAGTCTCATTCCCGCTAGCGACTATTTCCTCAATCCCACAAGACTCCACTTGAAGTTCATTAAGTTGGGTTAGACTTGTAGCCACCCAATGCGGAAACACATTGTCAAGGCTCCCACAATTTTGAACCTATTCCATAAATTGTCAAAAGTGAGAGCTTCTTGAGGACTGTCACTCCATATTTTGCTTAAATTGTCCATATGGGAGAGAACCATCTGCCTAAGCTTGGGACATTGTACCTGGCATATTGAGAAAAATGACGTAATGAATGTGATTACATTGAGTTATGACCTCAAAGAAAGAATTTCTAAACTTCCCTCACTCTCACAAATCATGAGAATGCGAGAGCTTGTTAGTGACAAAAAAAAGGAGCGGCTAATTGATGCTTTCATTTAAGCTGGCTAATGACAAAGGCCAAGTATATTGCATTGCAACAAGCATGAAATTATAAATGCATTTATAATCAATAGTACATTGATCATCAACTTTTAAGTGCCTCAATTGACATTTTATGCTAGCAATGCCTTATCCCTTTAATTTTTGGAAAGTTCAATGATGAATACTTGGATTCTCGAACTTTCAAATTTGTTCACACTGATCATTATCAAAGTTGCTTGCACTGATCTTTCGATAATGCAACATTAGATAAGGTACGAATTTCTTAAATATATTTGGTTCAAAGAAGCTTTGATGCACGTGCTTCATACGGCAATCCAATTGGGATATACATACATATCATCCTTCTCTCTTCCTTACATTGGCTCCAATGCCACGCTGATGGGTGCAAGATTATGATGCTCCAGCGATAGGTATAAGTTGGTTCTACATATATTTCTTATCAATTAAAATAAATTGACTTCCAATTTTCATCTCTAGTAGATTTAGAGAAATCCAAAAATTATTAACAAAAGTGAATAGGTAGCAATGCTACTATAGCATGTACATTGATGTTTATTTGTATGGAGGTGAGAAAATCGACTATGTTTTTTTTTTTTTTTTTTTTTTGCTATGTTATGACCTTTGACGGATTGTCCAAGAAGCAAAGTAATGATATTTTTCAATAAAATTACCGCAACTATGATTTGTCATAGCCAAAAAAAAAAAAAAAAAAAAATTGACTTTCCACACTTCCCTTAATCTATTAATACTCTTAATTGAGGATTTTGATGAGTATTTGAAATTATCTAACAATGTGGGAGAAACCAATTATTACAGACAGCTCATGTTTGACATAGAAATGAAATTAACGCTACCACAACTTGTCACAACTAAAAAATCATATGAATATTTTTATGCTTCCCCAAATTTATTAGTATTCTTGCTTTAGTGTTATAATGGCTTTTTGAAATATCCTCAAAATGTGTGGGGATACCTATTATTACATGACAACGTATACATGTAAAAGACATTAGAAGTAAATAAATAATTAGCGATAATTTTTACGATAAAAAAGTAAACAAATATATATATACTTCTCATGATTAAACATTCTACTCACAGGCAACAATAGAAATAATTACGCAAAAGTATTAGAATAAGAAAAAATGCAAGCATTTCTTTCGCCAAGGAAAAAAAGCAATAACCGAAACTTATTTGGAATATATAATAAGAAAATGAATGCCAAAAATTCAAATTTGGGTCGATATCGCACATTTATTGCGTTTAGTCCTCACGTGAGAAGAACTTCATGAGATGGAATAAGGTGTTGATCAGATGATTTATTCTTATTATTTTTAATTTTTTTATGTAGCTAGGACATTCACTTTATATTGACTCTTTTCTGGTCAGATGACTAAATAAAAAAAATCTCAATCCACCTCACTTTCCTTGTCCATCTACGCTTTCTCCTCCATCTCTAGCCACATTGAACCCAACCTTCCCGCCTCCCTTCGCCGTCGCCACCGGTGGAGTTGCCGGCGCTGCGTCCAAGGCGACCATTGTCAGGCGTCCAACCCTCTCCGTCGTCTTTGTAGTCCGCCCCGTTCATGATGCCGCTCGTCCATGGCCGCGTTCAAGCTCCAGCCCTCTCGTCCATGGCCTCTCTTCCTTGACATCTATTCCTCTGTTTTTCTTTCGCCGTTTGACCTCGCAGTCCTTGGCCATCGAGATCTCAAACTTGCCGTCAAGGCTCATGGCCATGAACAAGCTATGGACGCCAAATCTATGGAGGAGCCTCCTCGCGAGCCATGGACGAGCTATGCTTGCGTCCATGGACGAAATCAGATCTTGAGGCACGACTCCACTCCAGATCTGGATGGGCAACGACCACCAGTAGCTGTGACGATGGAGGGCTAGCTTGGCCATGGATGGGGTTGAACACGAGCCGACCGCGGGGGTCGACGGAGGGAACAGTCGCAGCCCATAAGCCGTCGTTGCTCGCGACGGGACTTCCAGATCTGCAGCCATGGCTCCAGTGACAGCAGCTTGTCCATGGCTGCAAGCGACGGATATCGACTTCCAAATTTGCAACTCTATCACTATGGATGGCCAGATTTCGAGATCTATTGTAGAACGATGAGATGGACAAAACAGAGGAAGCCGGCCATGCTCGGCTTGGACATAGCGAGGGATCAGCCTAATCAAGGTGTCGGTGACTCCGCCGTTGGTGACAGCGGAGGAAGGGCGGAGGTCGGGCGGCTGTGGACGAAGGAGGAGGAAGAGAGGGCTGAAGATAAGATTTTTTAATTTTTCTTCGTCGGAATCAACGCCCCGACCGAATCGATGCCGAAATCGCTTCCGCATTGGAGATCCACTTCAACCCATCATAACCAACAAGCTCCGGTTCGCGTAATCACTTGGAACCCATGGAAGCACGCGCCTGAGAGAGGAGGGTGAGCGATTCGAGAAGTGATTCAACCCGACCTCCACCCTTCAATCGCCCCCAAAAAAACCATAAGGTAAGAGGATGAGGGGGAGGGGGAGGGGGAGGAAGAAGAGTTATTGTTACTTGACGACTCTGGAGATTTGGTTCACTTTCTTTTTTTCCCATCGTCACGAAGAGGAGGATCAAGGGGAAACGAAATGACTCAAATCGAACATTTCTTTTAGACGGAGAGAAAGCTAAAAACCAAATAGACTTTGTCTAATTTCTTCATTTTTCTGTTTTCTTTTTTCTTTTTCTTTTTTCCTTTGTCTAGTGAGCACACCGCAATAGCACAAGAAAATATTGGGTGGGTCTTACCCTCCACGTAGGCGTATGGGTAAGACCACTCAGCAATCGACACGTGGCTCCATGTAAGTGACGGCGTCAGACGTTCAAAAGCGCCCCGGGGCCCACCACCTTGACGCCCCCCTCCATCTTCTACGCTTCTATCTCTCTCCTCTTTCTTCTCTCTCTCCGAAATAAATGGCTAGTGGCTCGGCTTGGCTCCGCTAGCGGAAGAAAGGACAAATCAGAAGGGTAATAAATGCGCTGCGCTCCCGCTTAAATTTTCTCTCTCCTCATTTTGAATTTTTTTGGGTTTTGTCTCTCTCTCTCTCCGTCAAAGAGCAAACAGAGAATGAGTTGCACTTCCTTCTCAGCGCATCCCACCCCCTCCGCCTCCACCTCGCCGATCATCTACCTCTGGCACGTCGCTTCCTCCAAGAGCCTTGCCAGTCGCAGCTGGTTCCAGACCACCTTCGCCTCCCACTGTGCTCGCGTTGGTCTCTCGGCAATTTCTGGGCCTCCGTCTAATTTCCTCCCTCCAACGAACTTGTCATCAATTCCGACTCCAAGCCACCGCCGCCGCCGGAATCCGCACGTTGTTCTGGTGGTCAAAGAAGTCTCTGGAGCCTCGCGAGACCGTCGATCTTTCCCTCGGCTATTATGCTCTGACAGCGCCAAGCGCCGAGGTATGTTCTTAGTCACGTTCGCGATGGTTCTATTTCCGGGATGTACGGAATGAATAGGTTCGTGTTCTGTCGCGCAGGATGTCACGGCGGCGGAGTCGAGGCCAAAGCACATATCGCCCTCGGTTGTTAATTCCATCTCCGAGGTTTCGGCGGATGATTGGGATGTGTGTGCTCTTGATGCTACTGGCCCTGTGAAGTATAATCCGTTTCTCTCGCATGGGTTCCTTTCGAGTTTGGAGGAGTCTAATTCTGCTGTGAAGGTGAGATTTCGCATTCTAGGGGTTGAGATTGTCATTCATCAACGTAATTTTTGCGTTCTTATGAGAGGAGGATTGGATGATTGGTATTTGCTTCATTGATATTGGAGTCCTTGGCATAATTATCCCTTGGTTCCTTCGTGCATAAGCTTTCACTAATAAGTTGGTTGCACATTGCTGCTTGTGGGGTGTCCCTGATGCTTTTATGTCCGACAGCTAAAACGCGAAAATTTGTGCTCTTAGACTATTCATAATCAAAAAGTCATCTATCTCAGGCTATCAAAATTTGTGCTCTTAGACTATTCATTTGGCACATAATATAATATAATCTCAAGTCAAATTACTAATGAATGAGGTATAGTAGTAGATCTAGCCACATCTTTATTAAATGGGGACATGAGAGGGAATGGGGACACCCCCACTTACTTAATGTCAGAGCAAATTATTGCATCTCCTAGACTTGAGTAACACTTATGGCTTTTTTCCGATGACAAGAGTCCATTTGACAAAAGAATACATGTGGACTCCATTTTTTCTGTTAAATATGACTCGAGTTTGAGCGTTTGCTAAAACGCGAAATTTGGTGGACTCACGAAGGAGTTGCACAAAAGGGGAAATACAATTATATATATGCAGCAAAGTTTTTTGTTTCGTTACAAAGGTGTTGACACCTAATTTTAAAAAATAGAAATAGAAAATAATCTTTGATTAGAGGGAAATTAAAAAAAAATTCAAAAATTGAATTCAAAAACTCAATAGCCAAATGTTTTGGAGCCACTTTGTTGTTGAGAAGTTGAGTGAGGATGTGCAAATATATCGGAAGATCTTCATCTGCAAAAAAAACAAACTCAAGTCTTTTTCTATAAATAAAGAGTACAAAGCCTTAAGAAAGGGGGGAGCTTCTCTTCATTGTTCGTCCAAAAAATAGCAAATTGAAGAGAAAAAGAGAAGAAAGGTTTTCCTTTGCTTTTCTGTTCATGTCTTTGAGAAAACAAAAGAGAAAAGCATAAAAGTGAAGAAGAAAAGTCAACAGCAAAAGAAGCAAAAGCTTTTGCTTCTGCAGAAAGTGAGAGAGACAGGTGAGAGAGAGTGTTAGGAGAGAAAAAGTGAACAAAAAAAAAGAAAAAAAGAAAATAGGACACACTATTCATCTTCCTCGTGGATTCCTCCTCCGCGAAGCCCCACGCCGCGTTGCTTCCACGACCGCGACCACCACCGTCCCGCGAAGCCCCACATAGCTGCCACTTCGGCGCCCCACATTGCTACCAGTCCGAGATCTCCACCAGCACGCCTTGCGCCAGTCACCGCCGCCCGTGAAGCTTCCGCTACAGCTCCCTGCTGCCGACGCCAACCATCTCAGCTCGCCGCCGGTGAAACCCCCTCGCGACACCTTCCCCGCGCCAACGTAGCCACCGGTCTCCGCTGCAAGTCCCGACGACCACCGCCATCCACTTCACCCCGCACAGCCCACGCCGGAGTTTCTTCGCCGTGCTACCTATTGAGGAGCCGTTCCACCAGTCCGACGAAACCACCGCTGTGCCGACCAGCGACGTCTCAACTCTCCTTGCCCTATCCGCGATCCACCCGGAACCAGGAGCCCTAGCACCACCACCTCACTTATAAGTTCCGTCGCCGCGTCTCCCGTCACTTCTGTTGACGTTGTGTTTCCGAGCAACCCACTGCACCGGCAACGACGCCCCTGCCAGTGCCTGACGCCCCTGCATCACCCCCGTTCGCGACCACCCGGTGTCCAACGCCTCCTTCTCCATGTGACGATTCTGCAGCCGCTCTATGCCCGCTACCGTGGCACCACCACCTGCTGCCTCCCTTTGTTTCGCTGCTGGTCTGGTTGAGTTCCGCTCTTGCTAGAGCTCCGACAACCACCCCAACTCCGGTCACCGGGACCCATCACCCTGGTGAGCCACCATCGCAGGTTAGCCATTACGCTTCCTCGCCATTTCTTCAAGTCCACCTTGAGTTAGACTAGGTAAATTTTTAGGTATTTGGTTTCATAGTTTTTTTTATTATTTACTTATTATTTTTATTCTAACTTGATTTGTTTTGATTTATTATCCAATTGGAAAATTTGTCATATTAAGTCATGATAATAAAAAATATTGAGCCGCGAGACGTCGGGTTAGATTTTTGATTATTTCGACTTTTTTATGACAAATTCATGAATTGCTTTGCATCATTGCAATAATGTCATTGATTTATATTGATGAATTTTTTTAATAGGACATATTTTGGTGTGTTATTTGCACATCGCATATCATATCATGTGTCATATCTTGAATTTAAGTACTTAGGTCCATAAACATTTCATGTTTAAAGCAATGCATTTTATTTTTTTAGATTCATATAAGATTAGGTTAATTTTTCTTTAATAAAACAAAAAAGAGAATAAAAAATGTTATTTAGGTCATATAAATCACACCACATGTTGCACTCTAGTTAGTGGGTCATAGATTAATGTTTTAATATTCCCATCATGTAGTTTTTTTAATAAAAGGCCTAAGATTAACATTGCATCATTATGTCACTTTCTTTAATAAGAATTATTGTCATTTAAAAAAAAAAAAAAGAAAGAAAGAAAAAACAAAAGCCGTTTAGTTAGCTAATAAGTTACTTCATAATTAATCTCATTCTATGTCATCATTGTTTAGTGTAGGTTGCATATATGTATAAAAAAATCATTAAAAAAATCATAAAAAGAACATGTATATAGATTTACCATGTCATTCATCCCATATCACGTAGCACATGCATATTTAAGATTATATAAATTAGATTGCATACATATAGTAATAAGTTTAAGTCATACCATATGAATTGCATCTCGCATGTCATTAAAATAAATCCATGCATATTAAATTTAGATTAAGATTGCATATAATTAACATTTTTTAAAAAAAGAAAAAAAAAAAGAAAAATTAGGTGTCTTGTCATTTAGAAATCATGTTTAGGGCATGCATTTTTTGCATTTTCATTGAATGTTATTTTATTGATTGTGCACCCTCATGACCACCATTTGCATGTTAGTAGTTTAAGTTAAAATTAATTAACATTATCTGCTAAATATTTTTGAAATTAAAATAAAAGGTACCGAAAGGGCGTTAGACTAATCTAGCGTAATCATGTCCCCGGACTTATTGAATCTCTAGTTTGTAAAAATAAAGTATTCTCCCATACTTTATTTGGGTTTCTAATCAACCCTAATTGATTAGTGGTGGCTCCAAATTGAATAGAATTGCATATTAAATTTAGATTAATTTCTATCAAGTTGCGATTGGTAGGATTTGGGAGGGTCCGCGCCAAGTCTTCAGACTTAGTAATCCATTAACCTAAACTTTAGGATTGCCCTGAAAATTTAGGTCGCGACAGCTTGGCGACTCCGCTGGGGAGAGAGTTAGAACTCATAGTGGACATAGGCATGTTTCTTTTTATATAAATATTTTGTTTGGTAGCATGGAAACAAGGTACGCTCCTAACATGAAGTGTTAAATGTTTTTACAAAAAAGAGGTATAAGGGGAGTAGTCTTTGCTAACCCTTGTTTTGCAGGTTGGAGTAGGGATGAATGTTTGAATTTAAACTATAGAAGTGTTGTTTGCAATCAAACTGTTATGCATGTTTTATTGTTTTTAACACTACACTATAGCACACACAACCTACTGCCGGACCTGGGCTGCGATAGGATTCTTAGGATGGTGTTGAGAAGGATACTTCCTCTAAAGCGAGACTGCTATATAGAGGTTGACATTCTCTTTCCCGAAAGTTCTTCATGGTGTCGAGTGTGTTTGTCCATATCCGCGAGACTGCGTGATTATTAGGCATTCCATTTGACTGAGTCGGGGTTAGGAGGACCTGACAAGCTAATGCGAGACTGCAACGGTCAGATCATCCTCTTAACTCCATTTTGTTAAGCCATCTAGATAGAAATCAAGCCCCACATTTCATGCGTGTGTCTATGTGATTGTCATCTCTTCCCAATAAAAGTAAGTTGTTTAAATTCTCACTATTGCAATTTACTTACATGCAATTTCGTTGGTCCATGACATTAGGTTTCATTGTCGGTCTTATTTTATATGCAATGGGGAGATCCGATGTTCAATTCATTCCAACTCCCAAGATTGAGCTCAGAGGGTGGTGGAACAATTTAAGTAAAGAAGTCAAGATTATGTGGAGTCGATACTAGGACGACTCATCCCCCTTTTGGATATCGGAGTCCATAGTGGTGTTTTGCAAGCTATATCGCACTTTTGGTGTCCCAAGACGGCTACATTTATTTTTGGTAAGAATGAGCTAACTCCAACACTGGAAGAATATAGTGTCATCATAGGAATGCCCCTTGAGACTGAACTTGTTAGGCCACCTCTTGGTATGGAACTAACATCAATTTTATCTCAATTTCTAAGAATTAAAACGGATGAGGTTAAGAAAGTTTTGAAAGCTAATTGTAATACATGCCCTTTCTCCTTTTTTGCTAATCATTTTTTAAATCAGTCTTCAATGCGCCAAAAGGGTAGGATATTCATCTTAGCATTCTTTGGACTTATAATATTTCCTCATCGAAAAAATGCTATTGATCCCTCGATTGCATGGGTGGTCAGATAAGCATGCGCTAGCATGAACTTTATAAACATGATTTTGGTTGAGACATTTTTGTCCCTCAACCGTTTTAAACAAAATGGAGAAAAAATCATGAATGCCTCTCCTGAGCTTTTATAGATTTGGTTTCTTTCTCACATGAAGGAGTTTGGTCATTTCATGCGTCGAGGTGAAATTGATCACCCAATAAAAAGATTTTCAATCTTAGAAAAGAAATATACCGGAAAATCATTGGGTGACTTTTCTTAAAGATCCAGATCTCAAGGGCTTCCTTTGGTATGCTAAATGGTTCCATGTTAGCGTGGCTCGTTTCTCTCACAAGATAGATAATCCAATTCCATTGATGGGAATTACTAGTGCAACATCTTACTATCCTTATAGAGTGGCCCGCCAATACCGAGTGCTCCAAGATATCCCACCCCCTCCCACCCCCCCCTCCGAGTGGATCTGTTTCAAGTCCGCTTCGTGCGCAAGGATCACAAATACCTCGATAAGATCAAGCATCTTGAAAATGCATGGAAGGAATGCCATCTGGGAAAAGATAGTGGTGCCTAGAAGATTGAAAGGAAATGAGAGGATTTTTCATGCCTCGGATTATTATATCCACCATCACGAGATCCCTCAAGCTCTACTTCCCGTGATACCTGAAGTGACTATGAAGCCCACTTGTAAAGCACAAATTGAAAATCTTGAAGAAACGGTGGAAAGGAAAGAAGCTCGTATTTTCGAGTTGGTTCGACAAAACAAGAAGCTTCGAAAGACTGTGATCTCCCAATTGTATATAGAAAAGAGTCGCTAGATTTAGGAGTTTGATTCTGGCTTTATGATGTTATTTCAATTTCTTAGATTGATGTTTTAGGAATTTAATTTCCTAGGGAGTTATTTTAACGTTTTAAGTTGATGTCTTTAGAATTTGATTTCACTTAATAAAATAAGCGATTGACCGTTGTCATGGACCAATCTCATTTGTTATGATACTTACTGCATTATTTTACATTGATAGGTAACAACACGGCTCATCTAAGATCAGCAATCCGTACTCGTTCCAGAGACAACAATGGCTGATAACACCGAACAAACACGTGTTGCTAAACAAACTCGCATCGCTGCCCTCGAATCGGAGATGAAGCAAGTTCTGAATGTTCTTGAGCAGCTCTCTAAGCAAATCGATTCTCTCCAGACAAACACTGCTCCACCAGCTCCGCAAGTTGAAATAGTGTTACCACAACATGCTCCCATGGTTGATCCAAGAGATAAAGGCAAGAATACAGCTGATCCGAGAGATAAAGGCAAGAATACACCCACAAGTGGCCCATCATCCTCTCATGATGCCTCCAATGTTAAAATTACTCACGTGCCTCAAATTGTTGTTGATGAGGAGATAGAAGGGATATAGCTAGCTGTACCGAAGACTGAGCAAGAAAAACGCTTAGCGAAAATCGAGGAGAAACCTAAGCAGCTGCAGGGTTCATTTAGCCAAGACCCAACTAATCTGTCCCATTATGCAAAAATCAAGATGCCAAAGAAGTTCAAAATGCCAGATTTTGAAAAGATGATGGCACCTCTTGCCCAAAGATCCATCTGCAAACTTATGTGGTCAAGATGACCCAATATGTTGATAACATCCCCTTGATGATTCAACAATTTCAAACAAGCTTGACAGGACCAGCGTTGCAATGGTACATCATGAAGAAGATTAATCTGCTGGAGACTTGGGAGGATTTGACAGATGCCTTCTTCAAGCAATATAAGTATAATATTGATGTCACTCCATCTCGAGAAGATTTACTTCGCACTGAGAAGAAGAGGACGGAATCTTTTAAGGCATATGTCACAAGATGGAGGACTATAGCCGCTCAGATAACTCCAGAGCCGACAGAAAAAGAGCTGATGGATTTGTTCATGAAGACACTCCCGCCTGAGTATCGAAATTGAATGTTGGGATCAACTGCCGAGTCATTCAATCAACTAATCCCTGTTAGCGAGTGAATTGAAGTAGCATTGCGTGATGGATGGGCGTCTGATCAAACCAGCTCATATGGGAGAGTCTCAACCAAGAAGGATAAAGAACTTGTAGCGGAAATTAATGCAACTTATGTGCAACCACCTCGCCCTACCCCGAACACCCATCAGGGAGGAGCACGACCATTCTTGGGCCAGCATAAGAACTCTTCTAAGCGTCAATTTACGCCTCTTCCTAAGCCATTGTTCAAGATCTTGCCAACCCTTCAGAAGAAATGATTACTTGCTAAAGAGCCTAAGCGACCTAATCCCGAGCGATTCCCCAACTATGATCCGTCCAAGACATGTGCTTATCATATGGGAGAGGTAGGGCATTCTATTAACGATTGTTATACGCTGCAACATAAAATCCAAAATCTTTTGGATGCCAAGGTGGTCTCATTTCGCGATGCACAGCCGAACATCTAGAATAACCCACTCCCTGACCACCCAGAAGCTGTGAATGACATTTTCAGTTTTGATGCTGAGCCCACCATGTTTCAAATGATGCATGAGGAAGTAGAAATGATGGACACCCTGGGGCAACCAAGTGGCAAATTCGATTACTATGTAAAGTATTCGGCTCCTCCCAGCTCCTACTTCGACCCATGGGATATCATCCCAGATGGATGGGGTGGCATAGATGATCCCGCACCTCCAAAGATTGAGAGCTCTGATGACGCACTCAAAGGAATGACTGAATTATTCGAAGAGAATTTAGTGTTTGCCATCGACAAAGCTCGAGAGTAGGAAAATTTTAATTATTTGCACACTCCTCTGCGTAGGAGTCTTTATTGCTTTCCATATTTGCATATTTGCATTTTCAATTCTAGGATTTCCCTTATTTCAATAATGTAATTTGCTTTTCATCCAATAAAATACATGGAGATTTTCGTGTTTTAAGGGCATGTTGAAGTACACCAAACTAGCCCTGTGATGAAATCCTACCCAAAAGAAAGCTAATTCTGAAGGCTGGGCTTCTTCATGTTCCCTTGAAAAAATTTTCAAAATAAAATCATCTTCCAGCATGCATCTAATTTACCCTATTTGTTTCTTTTAATTATTTGCTTTATGTTTTTGGTGCAGCCCTACGCACATTTAAGGAACCTCTATGAGCTCTCTTGCAAAGATGGGCAAGACATAGACACTTAACAGCTTTGACTTGATGATGTGATGGAGCATTGCCTTTTTATCATTTCAGAATGTTTTCACATGATGTGCAATTCGTCAATTCTACTTGAAATTTGTCAAAATGGATAATTCAGTGAAAGATGTCGAGTTACTTGAGAATGCTAAATGAGGTGTGAAAGGCAAGCCTAATCCTATACACAGTCCCCTGCCTATACATTGTGAGGTGAGTATGGAAACATTTTGTTTCAAGATGAAGAGTTTTCTTGCATGAAGTACGACAACTAAAATGACAAGGGGCAGTTCATTTCTCTACAATGAACCCTTGTTTAACCCTTCTTTGAGCCTAAATACTTGAAGAACTTCTTTCATACTACCCCTGTCAAGAACCACCCCACATTGGGGCAAATGGAGGTAAGTTGACATTGAAGGAGAGTGAAATGGATGGAAATTTTCTTGTTCTCGCTTGCATCAATCTTCAAGTCATGCTATTACATTGAATTCGTGTAGTAATTTAAGTGCCTTAGGATGATGAAGAGCGTTTCTTTCACTATTCTACACACTTATATCCTTTGCATAGCCCACTTGAGCTTGCAATTTCATTTCTTTAAACCCAGTTGGTGATCATCCCCCACACTGGGGCAAGGCAAGAGACAGATGAAGACCCTTGAAGGTTCGAGTGTCATTGACACACACATTGTGCGCAAGAACTGAAATCAAAATAGAACTAAGGGGCATGAAAAAGCAGTGTGCCTGGTAAAAGCAAGGCCAATGCCCATGAAAAGAAGAGAGAAATAACTGATGAATTGGGGGCATATAAAAAAGCGGTGTGCCTGATCAATGCCCATCATCAAAGAAAATGATTTTAAAAGAAAAAAATGTTGAGAAAAGATCTCTAGTTGAATAATCGTTGGCATCAGTGATAAACTCTTGAGCCAATAATGAAATCTGTCAAGAAGATAATCCATGGCGAGGAAAACTGGTGGTAATGTCAAGATGATCACCAACTCTTACCCATTACACACATCTTTGAGCCTAAAAATCCTTTTGTTTCTCAACCCATGAACCCGGCCTATGTTACGTCCCTTACAAAGTCTCTTCAAATTAGGGCATTTGAATTAACATAGGAATTTGCATGTTTTGAGCATTGCTCGAAGAAGTGCGAGCAAGATTATTTCTTCTCATTTTGCAGGGTTCTTGACTTGTAAACCAGAAGATGATTACAGAATTGTTCTTTTAATTGCTTTGACTCAAAGAGTCCCTTTTGCTAAGCCATTGACCAAATCCACATTACAATCCTTGTCAAAGACCTCTCATATTGGTAAGGTCGTACTGATTGCAAGAGAATTCGAACTCTTGTCGACAAGATGATAATAAGATTGAGTGATAGATTCTCACATCAATGGTCGGGACAAATAACCCCTCCTAAATGAGAGCGAGTGAAAAAGCCTTTTCACACCAAAAGCGTCTCATTTAGCATGTTCAAGAGATTCACACTATAACTGAAAATTGTCTTTGTGATAATTTTTCCAGTAGAAGCTTGATAAAGCCATCATGCATGGACCTTCATTTAATTTTTCCTCAAAGATCAAAAAATTGTCTTTGAAACCCTGAGTTTGTTCAGTCATCTTGGTGCTTGATGAGAATTCCAAGTACCCATTTATAAAATGTTTTCAAATGTCTAGTTTGAGTTCCATATGTTTGAACTTGTAAACGCTTGATGTGACTTCCAAGTGTTTGTCTTTTCAAACATCTTATGTGATTTCCAGATGTTTAGTAAAATATTTTTCAAATGTCTAGTGTGAACTCCAAATATTTAAACCCTTAAATGCTTGATGTGACTTCCAAGTGTTTGTCTTTCCAAATGTCTGATGTGACTTCCAGATGTTTAGTAAAATATTTTCAAATGTTTAGTGTGAACCCCAGCTATTTGAACCCTTCAATGCTTGATGTGATACCGAGTGTTTGTCCTTCTAAACGTCTGATGTGATTTCCAGATGTTTAGTAAACGTTTTCAAATGTCCAGCATGAATTCCAGATATTTGAATCTTTAAATACTTGATGCGACTTCCAAGTATTTTTCTTTTCAAACATCTGATGAGATTTCCAACTGCTTAGGATCTGATGAGAGTTCCAGATCTCTAAAGACTTTGAGCCTTTCAATTATCTAAAGAGATTTCCAGATGTTGGTCAGTTCTCATAGGAATTATTTCACACCTAATAATACTTTTATGAATCTCCAGATAAGTATGATAGGTACGTGTTCTTCTTTGCATTTGCATTTCATTAAGCATGGACACATAGAAATATATGTTCTTGACCAAATCATTGCATTTACATGGCATTCCTTATTGCATGACCTTTCATTTATTTGAGTCCATTTCTTAAAAAAAAAAAAAGTCATTACAATTAACATTTGCATATGCATTTCATATTCATTTTGCATTCATTCTGCATGGTCTAAATTTAGGTGTCATTTATCTTTGAAAGAAACCTCTACGCGCTTCCCTTCAAAGAGGGGCAGCTGTTGACACCTAATTTAAAAAAATAGAAATAGAAAATAATCTTTGATTAGAGGGAAATTTAAAAAAAAAAATTTGAAAAATTGAATTCAAAAACTCAACAGCCAAATGTTTTGGAGCCACTTTGTTGTTGAGAAGTTGAGTGAGGATGTGCAAATATATCGGAAGATCTTCATCTGCACAAAAAAAAAAAAAAAAACAAACTCAAGTCTTTTTCTATAAATAAAGAGTACGAAGCCTTAAGAAAGGGGGGAGTTTCTCTTCATTGTTTGTCCAAAAAATAGTAAATTGAAGAGAAAAAGAGAAGAAAGGTTTTCCTTTGCTTTTATGTTCGTGTCTTTGAGAAAACAAAAGAGAAAAGCAGAAGTGAAGAAGAAAAGTCAACAGCAAAAGAAGCAAAAGCTTTTGCTTCTGCAGAAAGTGAGAGAGATAGGTGAGAGAGAGTGTCAAGAGAGAAAAAGTGAACAAAAAAAAATAGGAGACACTGTTCATCTTCCTCGTGGATTCCTCCTCTGCGAAGCCCCACGCCGCTCTTGCTTCCACGACCGCGACCACCGCCGTCCGCGAAGCCCCACACCGCTGCCGCTCCGGCGCCCCACATTGCCGCCGGTCCGAGATCTCCACCAACACGCCTTGCAATCACCGCCGCCCGTGAAGCTTCCGCTACAGCTCCCGCTGCCGATGCCAACCATCTCGGCTCGCCGCCGGTGAAAGCCCCTCGCGACGCCTTCCCCGCGCCAACATAGCCACCGGTCTCCGCTCGCGAGTCCCGACGACCACCGCCATCCACTTCGCCCCGCACAGCCCGCGTCAGAGTTTCTTCGCCATGCTAGCTACTGAAGAGCCGTTCCACCAGTCCAATGAAACCACCGCTATGCCGACCAGCGACGTCTCAGCTCTCCTTGCCCTGTCCGTGATCCACCCGAAACCGGGAGCCCCGGCACCACCGCCTCACCTATAAGTTCCGTTGTCGCGTCACCCGTCACTTCGTCGATGCTGTGTTTCCGAGCAACCCCTTTGCATCGGCAACGACGCCTGCTCCGCCCGCCCGACGATCGCACCGCAGTAGCCCACTGCTCCGCCTCCACCCGGTGCTCGACGCCCCCGCATCACCTCCTCCGCGACCACCCGGTGTCCGACGCCTCCTCCTCCGTGCGACGATTCCGCAGCCGCTCTATGCCCGCGCCGTGGCACCACCACCTGCTGCCTCCCCTGTTTCGCTTTCTGGTCAGTGGTTGAGTTCCGCTCTTGTTGGAGCTCGATGACCACCCCACCTCGGTCACCAGGACCAATCACCCTTGGCAAGCCACCATCGCAATTCAGCCATTTCTTCAAGTCCATCGTGAGTTAGACTAGGTAAATTTTGAGGTATTTGGTTTCATAGTTTTTTTTATTACTTACTTATTATTTTTATTCTAACTTGATTTGTTTTGATTTATTATCCAATTGGAAAATTTGTCATATTAAGTCATGATAATCAAAAATATTGAGCCGCGAGATGTCGGGTTAGATTTTTGATTATTTCGACTTTTTATGACAAATTCGTGAATTGCTTTGCATCATTGCAATAATGTCATTGATTTATATTGATGAATTTTTTTAATAGGACATATTTTGGTGTGTTATTTGCACATCCCATATCATATCATGTGTCATATCTTGAATTTAAGTACTTAGGTCCATAAACATTTCTTATTTAAAGCAATGCATTTTATTTTTTTAGATTCATATAAGATTAGGTTAATTTTTCTTTAATAAAACAAAAAAGAGAATAAAAAATGTTCTTTAGGTCATATAAATCACACCACATGTTGCACTCTAGTTAGTGGGTCATAGATTAATGTTTTAATATTCCCATCATGTAGTTTTTTTTTTTTTAATAAAAGGCCTAAGATTAACATTACATCATTATGTCGCTTTCTTTAATAAGAATTATTGTCATTTAAAAAAAAGAGACAAAAAGAAAACACAAAAGCCGTTTAGTTAGCTAATAAGTTACTTCATAATTAATCTCATTCTATGTCATCATTGTTTAGTGTAGGTTGCATATATGTATAAAAAAATCATTAAAAAAAATCATAAAAAGAATATGTATATAGATTTACCATGTCATTCATCCCATATCACGTAGCACATGCATATTTAGGATTATATAAATTAGATTGCATACATATAGTGATAAGTTTAAGTCATACCATATGAATTGCATCTCGCATGTCATTAAAATAAATCCATGCATATTAAATTTAGATTAAGATTGCATATAATTAACATTTTTTAAAAAAAAAAAAGAAAAATTATGTGTCTTGTCATTTAGAAATCATGTTTAGGGCATGCATTTTTATCAGCATTTTTCATTGAATGTTATTTTATTGATTGTGCACCCGCATGACCACCATTGGCATGTTAGTAGTTTAGGTTAAAATTAATTAACATTGTCTGCTAAATATTTTTTGAAATTAAAATAAAAGGTACCGAAAGGGCGTTAGACTAATCTAGCGTAATCATGTCCCAGGATTTATTGAATCTCTGGTTTGTAAAAATAAAGTATTCTCCCATACTTTATTTGCGTTTCTAATCAACCCTAATTGATTAGTGGCGGCTCCAAATTGAATAGAATTGCATATTAAATTTAGATTAATTTCTATCAAGTCACGATTGGTAGGATTTGGGAGGTTCGACGTCAAGTCTTTAGACTTAGTAATCCATTAACCTAAACTTTAGGATTGCCCTGAAAATTTAGGTTGCGACAAAAGGAGGCTGAATAATCCGAAGCTTCGTGGGGCCCAAACCGACACGATTTCACGCCTCTGCACGTTGAAGACAAAGGTGGTGGGGCCCAAGGTCAAAAGTTTGACCTTGGGCACACACCTACATGAAGATTTCCTTCTGTACGTGAAGCAAGGAGGTGGGCATTGCGTATAAAAGGAAAATATATTTGCAGGTCTTTGGTTTTTGAGGGTTTCTTCTTTTCGGTGAGTTGCTGCCGCATGTCCTACGAAGCCGCACACGATCGTTGAGCGAAGCCACATATTGAAGCGCCGTTTACTTTGAGTGCCCTAGGTATTCTCTGTTTGTGAGAGACATCCGTAGGCGCTGGGTGCTTGATAGCAGGTGTTTGTGTTTCTCATGTAGCAAAGCTTATTCGTGATTTACATCCAAGTAAGATTGGTGTATTAGGTGTGATTGGGGTTTGGGAAACACCGAGAGAGTGTTTGAGTGACTTGAGTGTGTAATCTCCCTGTATCGCTTGATCTATAGTGAAATTCGCTACTGCTCTCCCCGTGGACATAGGTCTTTACGACTGAACCACGTAAATCTAATGTCCGATTTATTTTTCTTCTTCCATCTATATTTTGTTCGATTGCTCGCCCTTAATCGCAACAAGTGGTATCAGAGCTAGGTTTGGCTGAGTTGAAGCGAATCGATGGCGACCGAAGAAGTAAAAGTGAAAATCAACAGATTTGATGGGAAGGATTTTAGTTTCTGGAAGATGCAGATTGAAGATTATCTTTACTAGATGAATCTGTACTTGCCTTTATTTGGAGAGAAACTAGAGACAATGAAGCAAACTGATTGGGATTTGCTGGATAGTTTAGCTATGGGTGTTATTCAACTGATGTTGGCTCGTAACGTCACATTTAACATCCTGAAGGAGAAGACCACTGCTGATTTGATGCAAGCCCTGTCGAATATGTACGAGAAGCCCTCTGCGATCAACAAGGTCTGTTTGATGCGACGTCTGTTTAACTTGAAGATGAAAGAAGGTGCATTAGTTGCAGATCATATCAATGAATTCAATGTGATTGTTAGTCAATTGAGTTCAGTTGAGATTGATTTTGAAGATGAGGTACGTGCTTTGATTCTATTATCCTCATTGTCTAATAGTTGGAATATTACCGTTACTGTTGTTAGTAATTCATCTGGGTCAACAAGTTTGACGTTTGATGGGGTTCGAGATTTGATTCTAAGCGAGGACATTCGTAGAAGAGAATTTGGCAAATTTGTAACTACTGCTCTAGTAGGTGAAAATAGAGGAAGATTTGTAACACGTGTAGGTAACAGCAGTACTAATATGAACAGACGTAATCAATCTAGGACTGTTAATGTTGTCTATTGGAGCTGTGGCAAGAAGGGGCATCTTAGAAGGGATTGCCTTAAGCTGAAGAATGAGAAGGGTAAGGGATTGCCTTAAGCTGCAGATAATGTTGCAGCTGTAGCAGATAATGCTGATTATGTCTTGTCTATCTCTGATTATTCATCGTTTGATGATGGATTCTGGATTCTGGTTGTTCTTTTCATGTCACACCAAATAGAAATTGGTTTATCACTTATCAATGCACGGGTAGTGGTAAAGTCCAGTTAGGGAACAACGTTGAGTGCGATGTTGTGGGTGTTGGTGATGTTAAAATCAGAATGTATGATGGTATTATGAGGACATTGACTGGAGTGAGGCATGTTCTAGAATTGAAAAAGAACTTAATTTCCTTGGGTGCCCTAGATTCAGCTGGTTACAAGTATCCTTCAAAAGGTGGAGTTCTAAAGGTTGTTTGAGGTGCCCTAGTGATAATGAAGGGAATTAAGCACGATGGCCTGTATAAACTTCAAGGTGAGACAGTGATAAATTTCACTGCGGAGACGTCGAATGCATCTGTTCGAGAGTCTTGTGACTGCTCGAAGAACATCTGGGTGTTTGTGCCAAGGCACAAGTTTAATGCTAGTGTCAAGATCTCGCAGTCAAGAGTTTTGATCGAGACGGAGACTGATAAGTCGATCAAGCATGTGCAGGCTGACAATAGCATGAAGTTTCGCTCGGAGCTAGCAAATAAATTCTGCATGAAAGATAGCATAGTGAAATACTGCACCAGTGCCAATAAATCACAACAATTTGCAGAATTGATGAGCAGAATATTACTAGAGACGGCCCGAAAATTATCTCTAGTGCTAGTATTGCTAGGAGAATCCTCGTTGATGTGCTAAGTACGATAAGCTACCTAGTGAATAGATCCCCATCAATTGCTATTGAATGGCGAACTCCTGAAGAAGTGTGGTCAGGTAACGTTGTTGATTATTCTATTCTTAGAATGTTTGGTTGCCCGTGTTATTTTCGAGTAACAGATGGTAAGCTCAATGGGAGGGCAAGGTGCATATTCCATGGCTATGCACAAGGTGAGTGGGGCAATCAATTGTGGTGCCCAAATATAAATTCACCCGTTGACAGTAGAGGAGTTACCCTTGACAAGTCTCCGATAGTTCTAGCTAGGAGTGATTATAGCAGTGTTAATACTGATCTGAACGGTGTTCAGCTTGGGGTGGAGTTGCGACCAGAAACTCCTGAGGTAGCAAGTATGAGTACTAACAAAGTAATTGACACAGATGGTGCTCATAGTGAGGTGGAGCCTATAGAGCCAACAGTTGCTGTAACTGCTAAAATTTACAAGGTACGTATTCGATCTCCTGATAGATATGGATGCAGCAATGGCTTTACTTTGTCTGCGGTTGAGGAGGTTGTGTCAAAAAATCCTTACGGAGCAGTTAAAGGTGCATGTGGGGTTGGTATTCTGATGAGGTCCTTAGTTATGGCGAAGTTCAAGTGAGGCTTGGACTTGGATAATATCTGTGGCGGTTGAGCCTATCGAGAGCTATGGGAAAGTAGCAGCAGAATTTTAATTTTTGCGAAGCGATTGTAATTTAGCTCAAACCTCGAGCCAAGGTGGAGATTGTTAAATATGACTCGAGTTTGAGTGTTTGCTAAAACGCGAAATTTGGTGGACTCGCGAAGGAGTTGCACAAAAGGGGAAATAAAATTATATATATGTAGCAAAGTTTTCTGTTTCGTTACAAAGGAGGCCGAATAAGCCGAAGCTTCATGGGGCCCAAACCGACGCGATTTCACGCCTTTGCACGTTGAAGACGAAGGTGGTGGGGCCCAAGGTCAAAAGTTTGACCTTGGGCACACACCTACATGAAGATTTCCTTCTGTACGTGAAGCAAGAAGGTGGGCATCGCGTATAAAAGGAAAATATATTTGCAGGTCTTCAGTTTTTGAGGGTTTCTTCTTTTCAGTGAGTTGCTGCCGCACGCCCTACGAAGCCGCACACGATCGTTGAGCGAAGCCACATATTGAAGCGTCGTTTACTCTAAGTGTCGTGGGTGTTCTCTGTTTGTGAGAGACATCCGTAGGCGCTGGGTGCTTGATAGCGGGTGTTTGTGTTTCTCGTGCGGCAAAGCTTATTCATGATTTACATCCAAGTAAGATTGGTGTATTGGGTGTAATTGGGGTTTGGGAAACACCGAGAGAGTGTTTGAGTGACTTGAGTGTGTAATCTCCTTGTATCGCTTGATCTATAGTGAAATTCGTTGCTGCTCTCCCTGTGGACGTAGGTTTTTACGATTGAACCACGTAAATCTGGTGTCCGATTTATTTTTCTTCTTCCGTCTATATTTTGTTCAATTGCTCGCCCTTAATCGCAACATTTTCATCAATGGTTCAATCATGGGATTGCGTTAATAATGCATGGCTAGTTTCTTAGAAATAATAACTTTAAAAATAATATGATAGGAAACGAAAGTATAGAGTAAGAGTTTCGAATGATATCTTCATATAATTCCCTATGTAAGGAACAAGCATCATTAAATTCCTATATTAGTTTTCACTTGTGTGCCTTTTTGCAAGCCTTGCCTTTTGATTCGCTGCTTAGCCAATTAGTTTCTCCTGTTATTATATAGGGGAAATTTATCAAAAAAGTTATAAACCTATTGCAATTGTGTCAATTCAATTATAAATATTTTTTTAGTCAATTCAGTCTCAAATCTTTTGCCTTTATACTAGTTTAGTCCATCCCACCAATTTTGGTCAGCCAATGCTAACGTGACATTGCCAGCGTGACGTATACTTTTGTAAATAATATTTAAATAATTTTTGAATATTTTATCATTTTTCTTTTCTTTAATTTCCATTTCACTTGGCCAACAAGGGTCCTTCACTAGAACTGAGCAAGGGCATCCTGACCCTCACCTGGTCTGGGTGAGCAAGGTCATCATAGCCCTAAGGGAAAGGGGGGAAATTTAAGAAAATAAAAATATAAAAGAAAAATATTTAAAATATTAAAATATTGTTTAAGAGAGTTCACATCAACACTAGCAGTGCCATGTTAGCGTTCACCAACCAAAATATCTCGGAGATACTAAATTGACATAAATACAAAAAGTTAGGATTAAATTTGCCAAAAAAAAAAAAGTTTAGAATTGAATTGACATAATTGCAATAAGTTTAAGACTTTTTTGATAATTGTCCCACCATATAGAGATTTCCTTCATGTCATAAATTAGACATTGCTTGATATTCTTCTTCTAATGCTATAATCAATTGGAAACTTCTTTCGTTAGAATTTTTTATTTCAAAAGTACAAAAGAATTTAAATTAAAAATAAAGAAAACACTCAATAAAACATAAAATGGTCATGTCATATATATATATATATATATATATATTCTATCTTTATTAAATTTTGATGGTGTTATTAACACATTAGACTTGGACTAACTTAGGACCCTTATAATCTAATTAATGTTGACTATATCGGAAAATAAGTTTTGACTTTTCATGTGCCGACTCTCCAATCTTCACACATTTGGCGGAGAACCCCTCAAATCATCCTTTTAAATAAAAGAAAAACTTGGTTTATAAGGAAAATTTGAAGTTGTTTTCTTCTTCTTCTTTTTTTGCCAACAATAGTTGTAAGAATAAACTCAAAATTTCAAGCAAGAATTTTAAGTCATCATGGTACGGATTAATGTGGAATCACAATGGCAGGGAATCATACCATACTTGGGCATGACTCCTTGCTTAAGCAGAGTTCGAATCATGGCACTTGTGGAACGTGGGGATGCTGAAATTGACAAAGGAAAGGGGTAAGTTTCATGCAATTGACAAAGGGGAAGAATGATTAAGAGGTTTGACTGAAATCGAAGGGAGAGCCAGGGATCACTGGCAAAAAGAGAAAAAAAGGAATGAGGACTTCACGTTTTCTCGAAGCAAAAAAAAAAAAAAAAAAAAACTGTGTTTAGCGGACTATCCTGATTTTCCATTAATTATTATTTACGATATGCGGAACGTACTTATTGGCAATTGCAAGAAGCACCATTCAGCTTCGCGTGCAAGGGATTCAAAAGATCTCTCGTCCATTTCGAGGAAATGAAGGCAGAGATCCTGGCATGTATAGACTAATCAGCCTCTTCACTCAGGGAGACGCGGTCGGCCTTATGCAGACACCGAAATAGAAAGGGAATCGGAGAAAAGCCGAGGGAGAAAAGACACATCGAGAGGGAAAGGGACCCCCGCCATCGATTTGAGAAGGATTCGGAGCCTTCTCGTGTCTTATTCTAGTTGATATCTTCAGATCAGTCGCTCGTTCTAGATAAATTATTGTTTAAATCTTTCAAATCATCATTAACTTAAAGTCTAACTTTCGACCAAAAAAAAAAAATTTAAAGTCTAACTCATGTTTTGCAGTCTTTGGAGATCGAACCCTTATCTTTTATTGATTAGTTTTTGCACGTAGAGCCTAAGAACTTCCTTCATATCATGGCCATTATAGACAAGTCAGAACTGAACCTAGCCTGATTCGTGACCAGAACAAGGCAAATTGTTACGACACTTTTTCGTTCTTCATATTTCAATTATATTGTTTTCATGTAGCTATGTGACTAGTCCATATTGCTATTTTTTTTATATACTAATATGACCATGCAGAAAGTGAAATTGAATCTTAGGGTGCCATAATTTTGGAGCTACATGTCAATTTGCGCTTATCTCATTTAATAAATCGCTGAAGCCATGCTGATGTTTGATTGAACTCATGCACGTAAAGAGTAGCCTTTGGAATGTTCACAATTTCACCGAATTGCATGTTTAGATTAAATTAGTTGCATTTTTGTACAGTTGTATGTCATCATAATATCTCTATCTTAGGTGCAAAGAGGAGGTCTCTTTATATTTGAAAACTATGAGGTGAACATGACAAATGAAGTAATGCTCCCTAAATCCCTGGCATCTTTTCCACAATAAGAAGATGTTATTGTTTTGGTTTTCTAGTTTTACTGTCAGGCGGAGCCTTGAGAAGCATCGAGTTGGAGAGATCCTTTCCGCAGCTTCTCAAGAAACTTTTTGGAATTAATTCTTTATTATGCATAACTCATAGTCAATCAGAAGCACAGATAGAAAAGGAAGAAAACTACAGAGTTTTGAATTCTACAACTTGGCAAGATCAGTTTCCATAAACAGTGTACTGTGCATTGCATTTTTGTGATTGTTGCCTCATTTCAGAAGGGAAAGTCTCAGCTGACCGTCCTCCAACGGTCAGCTGGTGACCACACATTTCCAAGGGACAACAATTGAAGGTTTCCCTCATTTATTTATTTATTTATTTTGATCTTTTCCCAAAAAAAAAAAAAAGAATTGGTGAGAATGTCAACCGGTTGACATCGTTCACTTTTTTTTTTTAATCTTTCCAAAAAAAGAATTAGTGAGAATCCTACTAATAAAAAAGAAAAATTGAGTTGGACTGTGATGCGAGGATTAGAACAAATAAATTGTTTCAAGCACTGGTTGTTGAAGAAAGATGACATGAGGACTTAAATTTTGAAAAAAAGATGTTAGGAATCATGTTACAAAGACAAAAGGTTGAAATTGCAAGAAGGAGATGGGCAAGCACTTTTCAATTATTTTTCAACCATGCAGTTGAAAAATTCCAATGTTTATTATGTGCTTGACTTGAATGATAAGTAGAGACTATGTAATGTTTTTTGGGTGGACGCACGATCAAGAGACGCGTATAGATATTCTGGAGATGTAGTCACATTTGATACCACTTGTTTGACAAATAAATATGACATGCCTTTTGCTCCATTTGTTGGTGTCAACCATCATTGTCAATCAGTTTCATTCAGATGTGGTTTGCTTGCAGGTGAGACAACAAACTCTTTCATTTGGTTGTTTAAGGCTTGGCTTGAATGCATGTTAAGGAATGCCCCTCAAGCTATTATTACTGACCAATGTAAAGCAATGCATAATGCAATTTCTAAAGTATTTCCATTTGCTTGTCATCGCTTTTGTTTATGGCATATAATGCAAAAATTTGGGGGATCATCTTCAATATAAGGGTATAAAGTTAGTGAAAGGAAGAGCAGTTTATGACTCCCTATATGTGAGTGATTTTGAGATTGCTTGGAAGGAGCTGATTGATGCACATGGTTTCCATGATAATGACTAGCTTCAAACATTGTATGAGGAGTAGGAATGCCAATATATTTGAAAACTACCTTTTTTGCAAGCATGCCAACTACTCAAAGAAGTGAGAGTATGCTTTTTATGGACACGTTTGAGTGATTTTGTCTCTAAATATGAGCTTGCACTCAAGGACAAGTATCAAAAAGAAGGTCCTATTGATTTTGATTTCTAGACAATCAGAACCTTAGTTGAAAACAAAGATTTATTATGAGAAGCAACTCTCCTCCATGTGTACTCATAGCATCTTTAAAAAGTTTCAAGTTGAAGTTGAGATGATGCTGCAAGCTTTAACGTTACTCAAGTTCACACAAATGGAGCAACACCAACTTTCGGAGTAAAAGAGCGTCAAAGTAATCATGATAATGGTAATTCCAAAATTGTCAAATTTGAGGTTTTGTATTGTAGCACGGGCAATGAAGTTGAGGGCATTCATAGGATGTTTGCTTTCAAGGATTATCTTTTTAGACATGCACTATGTGTTCTTTATCACATTGGAGTAAATGACATACTGGACAATTACATATTGTCTTGATGGAAAAAGGATTTCAAGCGTTCATACCTTTTGAACTCCATATCTAACGGTGTCAAATTTGACAAACCAAACGAATGGTATGATCGCTTATATAATTATACTATCTAGATCATACAAGAAGGTTGAAAATCTAGAGAGCGATTTAAATTTGTTGTGCAAGTATTGAAGGAAGCAAATAAAAAGATTCAGATTGCAGGCCTCAATCAGGCTGAAGAGCACCTAAACAATTTCTATCAGAATGACACTCAAAACATTCAAATAAAGGATCCAATCCAACGAAAGATTGGTTGTCCAAGAGAAAATTGATTCAATAATCCAATTGAGAAACACAAACGAAAAGCATCTACAAAGGTAGATTTATCTATTTTGCATTCAAGATACATTGTTATTATTATCTGTATTAAACTATATACTTTAAAGTTTAAGAACATTTTCACTGATAATTCTAGTTAACGTGACATAATTTTATCATATATTTACTATCAGATTAATAGTACTTTGCTAAACTAATGCACATAAACTTTCTTGTAGAAGAAAACAATCCTTGATCGCTTGATGCACATTAACTCTCCTGTGAATTTGGTTCGCATGGTATGGGGTTTCCAAGGAATTATGTAGAATTATTTGAAAATTTATTTCATAGCGTATACTAGTTGAATTAATGTATACAATTGGCTAGGATGAGGGTATAAGGAATTTCATTGATTTTAACACAATTGATAATTCGAATGAGATAAGTCACCATAGCTATTTTCGAAATCTGATTTGCAATCAAGAAAGAATCGAGGTTTTCAATCATTGCTGATACATGTTTTTATTTTATTTTGAATTAAAATACCTTACTATAAATTGACTTATTATCTATATAAAATGATATAGCGTCAAATATCTCGTGATTATGTGAATCTTCTCAATGAACCAAACGTTGAAACTATTTTAGGTAAAATTTGTATCCAAATTGTTCAAAAATCATTTTTTGGCTTAGTTTTGACTCATGTGATCTTAAGATTGATTTTGTAATGGTTTAGGACCCAACACATCTTCATCTACAAGAATTGGATCAATGGGGTGAATTTTCTTCTCTTCTAATTCATTACTTTTATTTTGTCCTTTTTCTTTTCTTCATTTGTTTTATGCATAATCAATATTACTCGTCTTAATTTTAGGTTACTTGGAGTCTTTTTAGAACAATTTGATTTTGGTGAAAAGACTGAGGAGCCAATTCATTGCACAATGATTTTGTTATTAGTGCAAAACCAACGTTTCAAGTGTATTTCATCTTTTAAATTTAATATATCTATATAATGACATTAACTATTTCTTTTTAATAGGTGATAATATTTTTACTTGCAACTAATGATGTTTGGATTGTATTGGAATTTTGAAGGGTTCTTCGAGTATGGCTTTGAGTCTTATGTGCACAAACATAAGAAATTATCACTTTGATCACTTGTTTTTTACTTGTATTTTTTATTAGGAGGGTTCTCATTAATTTTTTCTGGAAAATAAAATTTAAAAAAAGTAAAGGAGGGACACTAGTTGATATTCTCACTAGTTTTCTTTAGAAAAGATAAAAATCAAAATAAAAAAAAAATAAAGTCGGGAAATCGGGTGACAAAGTCAACCAGTTTCCCTTGGGAATGTGTGGCCATTAGTTGACCGTTCCTCCGTCACTTGACTGAGGGACGGTTAGCAAAGCCGCTCTCATATCAGGGAGACTAGCATAAACTACCACTAATCTCATGTAGTCTTTCTCTTCGTGAAAGGAGGGGGAAAAAGAAGAAATGCAAAGAAATTCCACATGATGATGGAGAAGGAGCCTTCTCTGGTGCTTTTTTTTTTTTTTTTATTATCAATCAAACTCATGGATCGGGGATCTTATGTTAGTTTTCTTTACCGTGTTAGATTCAAAGACAGATCACATGAACTGTTGACGAAGGAGAAAAGTTATTAGTTCACTTCCGTGCGATTGTGAGCAAATCAAAAGATTGTGCACGGCTCAAAGTAACTCAAGGATTGTAACATCCTCGATTTCGATTCTTATTTTGGTCCCAACTAGAAGGCTAAGATAGGCCTTAGGTTAGTCAAACCTTCTTAGAAAATAAGTGTGAACAAATGTGAACAAATGTGAATGTATTAAATAAAGTGGGGGAAAAAGATATCTTCATAGCCTAGACTCATTAATATCCTAGGATCTAAGTGTGAATGGTAGACTTTGGAACCTACAAATGAGAGGTCGCATGTAGAGAGAGAGAGAGAGGAGAAGGCCAAGACAAATCCAACTTTAGACCAAGACAAGTCTACCTTCTCTCTTTTAGACATTAGCCAATAAATAACCGAGACAAGTGTCCAAGCTAGTATAGAGCCTACTTTTTATTTTCTTTTTTTCACTTTCTTTTCCTTCCACAACTTGTGTGGTTAATATTTTCTCACACTAATGGCCTCATATGCCCTTAATTTACTCTTAATATCTAATCAATGGTGTACAAAATCACATGCGTAGAACTTTTCTTCACATTACTAGTGTATGTTATGGGCGCTCTTTCATAAATTGACATTTGTATCTATAAGATTCCATTTTCTGGAAAGTACATCACTTTATTAATGGAAGCATATCATATAAAACAATAGGCAGAAGCAGCACAACACCACTGCGCTAGTCCTACTTAAAACCAAGGGCGTGAAAACTAAGCTTCATATACTCATATCCATGGATGAGACTAGAACTTGCTTTTCAGCGTGAGCTCATGCTGAATCAACTTCGAGAAAACATCCATGGCGTCGCAAGTAAGCCCCAAGGACACAACCAACTCGTCGCTCTCCCTGCTCCGGGAAGTAACCAAGATGAGTTTGTCGGGGACCGTCGCCGGTGCCACCTGGAATGGCCTCCCGAACCCGAAATCCATCTTGTAGAAAGGAAGTCGGCTCCACTTGCTAATGCAGCAAGTGCTGCCCTTGCAGTCAACTAGGACCCTGTTCAACTCGACGTGGTCGATGGTCGACCTTATGTAACTCTCGGTGACGGATGCAAGCGCCTCGTGCACAGTCCTGACAGCAAACGAGAAGGGATTACGGGTCAATTCGCCCGCGCTGCACTTAGCGCAGGACCAAGCGATGCCGTTCCCGAAGTAGCCACTCGGCAGTGGGGGGTTGAACTTGGGGCGGCCGTCGACTGCAGTGAGTAGCTTCGTCGTCTCGTGAGGACCGATTCCAAGAGCTTTGGTTCGCGAGATCCACACAAGCGCTGATATGACTTCGAATGTCGTCGGGACTACGGAAGAGCCATTCTGGGTCGTGATTCTTGACGCTTTCTTGAGCTGAATGAGAGCGTGTGGCTTGAAGCAGAAGGATCTATAAATGAGGGGCTTGGTTTGGGGGTCGACCACACGACCGGGCTGCCGATCTCTCGGAGCATACTCATGGTGGGGGAAATTAATGTGCGGAGGTCGCCTCGGGTGCAACACTGATCGATCAAGAAAGGGAAGAATTGATGGCGGCTTGGCTCGAGCCAGGTCTGTCCAGTAAGCTACAAAGTCTGTGAGGGCTTTCCCGTCGACAAGGACGTGATTCATGAGGATGCCAATGACGATCCCTCCGAACTTGAATGTCGTCACCTGGATTTCATGATAAACTGTAAGTGGATATCTACTTATGTGTACTAAACTAAATAAGACCGTCGGATCTAGTGAAACCCACCATTTTCAATAGTATTTACCTGCACCGTTAGCAAAGGTACTTCCAATATGGTCGGGGCTCCGTCGCTGTGCTTCACGAGTTTTCGCAGCATGGTGGGATTGATGGCGCTGATATCGCCCAGCACTCCAATGTCATCCTCCGATGTCGCTTCGACAAACAAGACACCTTCTCCAGTGCATCTCACCGCCATCCTCCCATCGCTCCCCACGACAAGTCTGCCCGCAAATGGATAGAACTCGACCAATGCCTTGGCCAGTGAATCTTTGATCGTCTCGATCGTGGTGGGAGGCCTTCCCCTCCCTTCGCCCTTGAAGGTGAGCACGGTCTCAATCACGTATGGGAAGGTCTGGTCGAGGTTCGAGAGAATGTAGAGCCCACCAAACGTTTCCCTCACTGGAGAAACATGAGCTGTGTTCACGATCTTCACATCAAGCTTTCGCGTAGCTCCAGCGTTTCTCGGCTTCTCATTTCCTGCTTCTTTGCACAGAATAATCGAAGCTGTATTTATTTATCCGCAAGCTTTGGGTGATACCATGGTAAATGTACAACTTGCTAATTGCTACAAACAACCTGACCGTAATAAAATGGTAAATTACAATATCAATTAATATAGTCCACATTAGGAAAACTCTTACATTGATCTGTCATAGACGAAATTGACCAGCCATATTTGTTTATATTGGTTGCATGAAAAATTACATGATCTTGTCAATTAAATATAAATATATTATTATATATTTGAATAAATGCAAATTAAATTCAAAATGTGCATGCTACGTACCGTTCTTGCTTTCATTCTCAAATGACTCAAATGTCCCTTTAAGAATTCCGGTACCCATCCTGTGGATAAGAATTATGAAACATTAAGAAAATTAACCGATTAACCAACAGAAAATATTCTTGTTATTAGTAACAATCTATATCTATAGATTATCATTAATGATGAAAATATTTTCATCACATTCATTATTCTAAGTGATACAAGCGATCATTTTAAGAATTTTTTTTTTCTTTTAAAAGTGTTGATTTTCTATGAGCATTCGTAGATTTTGCAATCAAGTTGCGTCACTTTGAGTTTTATTATCGGCACTGAACTTTTATTTCTTCACAATTGATGACACTTTGACTGGGATCTGATCAGCCTTCTAGTCGAATTTGACTCAATAGAGACATGGACCAATTTTTCGCGTATAAGCATCACTATAGATGTAATATTTAAACTCACGTCGATAATTAAATATATAAAAAAAAAAACTCTAGTTAAAATTAATCAAACTTGAATGCATATTTAATGTGCAAGATAAAAAAAAGGCACATACCTGAGCAATTTCAACTTCTAAAATTTTCGAATGTTGAGTTACAGCAATTAAAGCAAGTCTGTATTTATATGTGCGAGGTTTGACGGGTCTTTGTGGCCAAGCCCTAGGTCAACCCAGCTATGTGGGTTCCATGCATTAATAATTTCAATACAATATGCATTCCAAAGAGAAAAAGACTTTGAAGACCCAATTCCAAAGTGAAAATGACAACCTCTTCTCGCTCCCTTCGCAAATTCCAAGATGTGATCCTCATAAAACACATGAATCATGCGTAAGTACTGATCTCTTATTCAAAACTGTGCCAAGCCTCTTACCTCCTGAATCTCAACCTAGCTATGTGGGTTCCATGCATTAATAATTTCAATACAATATGCATTCCAAAGAGAAAATGACTTTGAAGACCCAATTTCGAAGAGAAAATGACAAGCTCTTCTCGCTCCCTTCGCAAATTCGAAGATGTGATCCTCATAAAACACATGAATCACGTGTAAGTACAGATCTCTTATTCAAGACAGTACTAAGCCTCTTACCTCCTAAATCTCAACCTAGCTATGTGGGTTCCATGCATTAATAATTTCAACAATATGCATTCCAAAGAGATAAAGACTTTGAAGACCCAATTCCGAAGAGAAAATGACAAGCTCTTCTCGCTCCCTTCGCAAAATTCCAAGATGTGATCCTCATAAAACACATGAATCATGCGTAAGTACCGATCTCTTATTCAAGACAATGCTAAGCCTCTTACCTCTTGAATCTAAACCTGAGTCTTAATGCTCTGCTCACTTTCATTGACCTGTTTGCCAGCCGATGGTAGGCACGTCATGCGATCCCTGTTTACCAGCTCGCCATTGTGCGAAACCAATAGAGCTTTGGCTTGCGACACCACAGTAGGAAGCCGTCCAACGCCAAGTTATCAACCCACTTGATCGAGAATGTCTAACTTTGCACCCTCAAAGGGGTCCAAAGGCTTGTACATGTTGGAAGTTTGGCCCCGTTTGGTTCGGCTTTGGGAATGAGCTTTGGGACTCTAAAGTCCCTTGGTCAAATGCAAACGCATTTGCCTCAATTTTTTGGGTGACTTTGGCAAGATGCAATTGCATTTCCAAATGACTCTAAGGGCCCTCAGTCCAAAGCAAGTCTAGAGGTCCTTTGGGAACTTGCATTTTCGGAATGTAAGTTCCGATTACTGTTCATCACTGTTCATCTTCTTCAGTGGAGAAGCTGATTGGAGGCCGCCAACCGGCGGCTAGGGGTCGCTTGTGCCGACGGCTGCCGCTTGAGGGTTGCCCGACCCCAACGACTGTTGCCGGACCTCAGGCAACGCTTGGGTCGTGCGACCCAGGCGACTGATGGCCTGAATCGCAGGTCTTCATGGCCAAGCCTTGGGTCAACCTAACTATGTGGGTTCCATGCATTAATAATTTCAATACAATATGCATTCCAAAGAGAAAATGACAACCTCTTCTTGCTCCCTTCTCAAATTCCAAGATGTGATCCTCATAAAACACATGAATCACGCGTAAGTACTGATCTCTTATTTGGGATAGTGCTAAGCCTCTTACCTCCTGAATCTAAACATGAGTCTTGATGCTTTGCTCACTTTAATTGACCTACTTGCCAGCTGATGGTAGGCACGTCGTGCGATCCCCGTTTACTAGCTCACCGTTGCATGCCCCATGGCCGTATCAGTAACCGACAGAGCTTTGGCTTATGACGCTATAGTATGAAGCTGTGCAACGCCAAGTTATCGACCCACTTGATCAAGAATGTCTGACTTTGCACCCTCAAAGTGGTCCAAAGGTTTGTACATGTTGGAAGTTTTTGGTTGTAAAAATAAACTAAGTGCATTTTCCTTGTTCCACATAAGAAAAGTGGGAGGAAGTGGGCCAATTAATAAGTGTGGGGTTTTTTTAGTGTACCTAAAGAGATGATTGGGTGTGGGCTAAACCTCACCATATCCGTGTGCAGGTGCGCGATTCTTTTGCGATATTTAATTAGCACTAATCATATTAATTTTAATCAATTCAAAGTTTGTTTTTGTTTATTGAGAATTTTCAGAAATTAAAAAAATTAATAAATAATAATTTCGAAATTTTATTTATTGAGACTTCCCTTATTTTGTCACATGTATATCAATTTGGGATTTTTTATGATAAAAAATAGTTTGAGATAAATATTTCACAGATATACCAATTTAGGATTTTTCTTAATATTGAACCTTTTAAATATGATTTCATCGACTGACACAATGAGCGAATTTAGGATTGGTACCTAATCAATGTTTGTCCATTAACTGTGGAGGGAAGGATGAAAGGATGGATTAGGACTAATTAATACATTAGCAGACCAGCCGTGCATCAACGTTTGCCCATTAGCAGAGGAAAGGATGGAATTGGTGATGGTGACTGGTCCACTAAAGGAACAATAATGTAGAAAATCATCCATTTCTATGCCCAAGGAATTGATTGGCATTTAATTAAGGCCTAGACTAAGGTTAGGTTCGGACCCAAAAAAAAAAAAAACAAACAAACAAACAAAAAACTGAAGTTAGGTTAACGAGCTTGTACCCATCTCCTCTTTTTTTTTTTTTCTTTTTTTAATCATGGTTTGGGTCTTTGCTAAAACAAATATCCATTTTCATGCTCTTTGATTTGTGTTTACGTTTAAAAAATATTCACTTGATAGTTATAACTTTCAATCAATCACTTGCTTGTAGGAATGTTGGGCCTTGCTCCTATTTGTTGCCTTATACCATCAACCTTTTCGTTTAAGTCGAACATTAGAGCTCAAGATTTGGTGATTTACTTTAGCCTCTCGACCAAGCACCAACGCTGTTTATCTAAGAAGGAACAACGTCATTTCTTGTAGTTTTAGTCTACTTTGCACCATCTTCCTTAAATGTAGGACAATTGGCCATGATTGGACTAACACATTAGTTAAATTAGGTGAAACTTTACAAAGAGCACTTAATTGCACTTTTCCTCAAAATATTTATTCTGTGCAATATATTGTTTGTTGATTGTGTAATTTTCCAACAATACTACTGAACTTTAATGAGAATGGAAGATTCTTCTAATATCTCCATATTGATCGTGACAGAATCCGAACCTCCTATATTTCATAATTTTTTTAGTGAATTGATATTTTGCACTTGTCAATTTTGTTTGTCTAATTGTATCTTCTCCCTTCATCGTGAAATTCTATTTCCACATGTTAAAAACTCCACGATATTAAAGTAATTAGATAAAGTAATATATGAGAGATATTTGGTTTCAACGTGTATCATTTGGGTCTCAAGTGAAAATCACATTACACAAAGAGTAAGATCATTTGTGCTCATGAGGACTGCGTTCATGCAATTAAAAAACCATTTTTTCCCTTCAAAATTGGCTCCAATGGCAACATGGAACGTCCTTCCCTCATGCGTGATGGATTTCCTAAACAATGGTTACAGTCAAGGTCAATATGATCTTTTCTATTCTTCTTATTTTTACAATCGTTTGAGTCGAAATAGCTCATCTTTTTCAATTACTCATATTTTTTAAGTTGTAATGTCTTCTCGGTCTAGTGCGTCTAGTGAGGCACAAATCAAGACAAATTTTTTTTATTCTTTTACACACAAATTGTTTGAATATTATCAAGAAATAGTGATGATACAACTATAACAATTAATTTATAAAACTGATTTATAAATGTGATGTGAATAAGTTGGTCAGACTACCACATCGTTTGATCAATCATTTCCAAACGCATTACTCTTAATAGGATTCAATTAGCCAACAAATTTGAATCGGACCATCCATTTTTCAAAGTGGTGATACAGCTATCTTATATGAATATATCCATGGAAAGATCCCAAGCTTGATTCATTCATGGTATGTCTTCAAATTTGAAAGCTTTCCTTGTATTATAGTTTGTTCTTAGCTCAAGTTTTCACTTTGTTTACTTTATCCCTTATACCCGCGTCTTCAAATTTCTTGAGAAGCTGTGAGAAGGAGCTTTTGAACTCGATGCTTCTTGAGGCTCCAGGTGGTTAAGCCTAGACTATAGAATTAGAAAGGCGAAGCAATAATATCTTCTTGTATGTGGAAAAGGGAATTGGGGATTCACGGAGCATGACTCCATTGTTCATGTCCGCATCATAGTTTTAAAATATTAAGGAAACTCCTCTTTTCAAAAATGTTATGATGACATACAATTGTGCAACGATGAAATCACTATTTTAAACTAAGCAAGCAATTCATTTGGGCCTCGTCGAGAGAGCCGTTAGTTTTTGCTTAATAATTGGCTGACCTTTTGCTTAATTGATCATTGCCTCAGGAGGGGAGGGTTGAAGTGGGAAAGTAGTGTTTCTCGACAGTAAAAGGAAAGAGGCCAAACAAGTGAGGGCACCTGGTCAGTTGTCATACATTTATGAGGATGCAAGGAAAAGTAGTTGTCGCATTAAACACCGTCTTAGCTTCCCCTAACTATTCTCATTTAATCTCTGTGTCTGTCTCAACTACCCTAATTAAACCAATCTTATGTATACTTATAAGTTTGTGCAATAGTAGCAGATGAAAGGACAAGGAGATAGACATCATTGATGGTGAGTGGTCAAGTAAACAAACAGTAAAATGCAGAAAACCATTCATTTCTGGAAGAGGGACTCATCGCATTAAAGGCCATTTCAACACCCACAACTACCCTCAATTACTCTTGTCCCTCTCTCTCTCTCTCTCTCTCTCTCAATGACCCTAATTAATGCAATCTTTCGTATAATTAGGCTGTGCTTGGTAATGTTTCTATTCAAAAATTGTTCCTGAGAATAGAAATTAAAAAAAAAAACTATTTATGTTCCGGGGAACAATTTTTGAATAAAAGAACGTGTTTGGTAAACTTATATGATTTCTATTTCTGGAATAGAAAAAGAATAAAAACACGTTTGGTAAACTATATAATTTTTGTTCTTTTAATTTTTTTTTTATTATTTTTTTCGTTTTGTTTTCTTTTTCTTCCTTTTGGCTGGTCGTCAACCTCGGCCATGGGCGCGGCCGGTCAACGAGGCCGGTGGCCTCGCCCAACCACGGTGAGGCTCGCCGGTGGTTGGGCGAGCTCGGCCTCGCTGGATCTGGGTGAGCTCGAGCTGGCCCAACCAAGGTGAGGCCGAGCCTCGCCAGGGGCCGGCGACTGTGACATCCCAAATTTTCAACCCTGTCTTCTCTTTTGAATAAATCGGGCATTTCATTGACGCGTCTATAGGGTTATTCTCGAGCCGATCGCTCTCGAGATAACTAGACTAGCTGGGAAATTATTAAGGAATTTTAAGGCAATAGACTTGAGAATTCGATCGGGAATCGGCTTCTTGACCGTGTCTATCTTTAGAGGCCATTGCGGCGCGAGTATAAAATCGATTAGAGATCGAGAGATAGGTCGGTTCGGCGAGATGTGTGGCTAATCGTGGGTGACCCCACTAAATTAGAAAATTCTCATCGGCCGACACTAGACTGATTTTCTTATTGTTTTGGTACCCTGTGTCCGTAATTGAATCCTCGAGATTTTCACGACAATCAAGAGTCGCCATTGAGTCGAGTGGGTTCATAGTGGCTCGAAGAAAATCGACCACGGGTCATTTGCCTTAAAAAGTCTGAAAACTACCCGATAGTCTAGGTCACGCTAAAAAAACGCGCCGAATGAAAATTAACCGCCAATTCGAGTCCGATTTCAGAAATTGAAGTTTTGGCCATGTCACAATAAATTTTTGGAGCATCGACTCAGTCCAGAAGATTTTCGGAGATTCGGGAAATTTTACGGAAATTGGGTTCGGACGTCGCGGAAATTTGGCGAAGTTGATTGGCTAAATTGATAGAAAATTGGACTTCCAGTGGCGCTTTGAGTGTCGAGATTTATAGAAAATCATTTGAGATTTTTCTTCATCGAAATTGAACCTGATTCGGGAAGTGAGTGAGGAAATTGAAAATAAGAAATTGGAAATTCGGGCTTTGCAAGGGCAGCAATTTTGGGACTTCAAAATTTGTTGTTATAGAGAAATTATAAGTGGGAAAGTATTAGGGGGACGTGAAATTAATGCAAGGGATAATTTTGAGGACTTTTGAGGCCAAAATTATGATGAATATTAGATATTTTGGCCTTGATCCAATCCTTTTAATAAAGCAAAAGCCAGCTGCTTTCTCCCCATCGCTGTCTCTCACCGCCTCTGTCCCTATCTCGTTTGATGAACCGTGTAGCCTCTTCAATATTCTATCTCTGCCTTGCTTTTCATCCTTTTTATTCTTTTCTCTCGTTCACGCACCGGACGGAAGCCCACACCCTCCACCAACGTTGGTCTTCTCTTCTCCAAGTCCACTTCTTTGCCTAGTACCAGCGAAGCTGGTGTTGGCCTTCGAAACCCCAGAGAGTTTCCTCTCCCAGGCGGCCATCATCCACCGAAGAAGAAATCTCCACGCAGCTTTAGTCTTTGTCGAGCTGCCCTCTCTTAGTCAACAAGCTGCCCATCCACGCGTCTTCTTCTTCAAACGCATGAAGTAGCCGCCTCATCCGTGAAGAACAAACTCCACCGAAGCTCCTGCTCTCGTCCGTTTCTTCTCAACGCGTGGCCTCCACCAGCATGACTTCATGTTCAGCCCAGCAGCAACATCGAGCAGTGTCTTCAGGCTTTGACTCCAAGAGCCAGCGAACGCCCACGTCTCCCCCACCGAGTGAAGCCACACGCGAGCTGCCCCTCTTCGATTTCGTTGCAGCATCATCCATCTTCGCGTAGAGCTGCTTCGCTGTGTCAACTTCAGCTTCACGCGTCTTCACCGAGTCAATCCCATCTCCACCGTTCAAGCAGAGTCCACGAGCAGCTTTCGTCTTCAGTTTTCTCCAGCGGCGTGCCCTCAACCCTCACGAAATTGTGGAGGCCATCTCAACAGCAACGGCCCAGCGAAGCCAGCGAGATCTGCAAGCTTCAGTCCCAAATTCAGCCCAGCAGTTGGGCCATTGAAGCCCATGAATTGATTTCAATAGAACCAGCAGCTTCTTTGGGCCTTCTTCTTCAGCCATGAAGCCTGTGAAGTCTTTGTCCAGCAGCCCATCAATAGAATTTTACTGGGGCCCACCTCCTGCAGTTTTCAAGTCCAGTCCAAGTGAATTAATTGGTCAAGCCCATTTTCAGCTTAGTTCAAGTCCAGCAAGTTGCAAGCCCAATTAAGTTCAGCCCAGTCCAAAGGAAGCCCAGTCCAGTGCAAGAACAAATCTCAGTTGGGCTGAGATTTGTTGGGCCAAGTCAAAGCCCGGTCCAAGTCCGCCGGTGTCGTCGAAAGTCCGATTTCGGCCGCCGTCGCGTCGCCGTTGCGGTGTTTCGGTCTCCGCTTTTGTCAAGTGAGTTTTACTCACTAATGCTTTATTAGTTTGCTAATTATGTCTTAGGGTTGGTTAGATTTAATTACATGCACTTAGGTGGTTAGATTAGGTTAGAACAATTAAATTAGTGACTTGAGGATGCATGTTAGGTGGTTAGACCTAGCTATTAGCAAGTAGAAATGTTTGATTATTTATTGAATGTATCTCGGGATTTTTCCCGACCCGTTCGGGCTCCAATAAGGCAATATAGGCCTAAATTGGATTTTTATGTTTATTTATTTATTTTCGAAATTTATTTATTTAATTAATTATTTTTCCGGAAATTCAACCGGGATGGCCGGTGACCGGAATTTCGTGCCGATTGTCGTGGTGCAGTCCGTTTATTTAATTGAGCTCTACGTTGTGTGGAATTGAATTTATTGTGGAATTTTAGGAATTGTCCTAAATTGTTTGTTATTGAATATTTGATTGGCAATGGCTAAGCATGAATATATATAGCGCCAGTACGTTGATGGGCTATATAGTAGGGAAAATGGTGAGACCAATCAGGTACGATATTATTGGACATACGTGGTTCGGTGATTGGAAGTATCAGCGCGAAACGGCGCCTTAAAGAACGCACGTAAATGACTTATAGACAAACGTGGTTCGGTGATTATGGGAATATCATTTGGTGAAAACGCGCCTTAAAGAACGCACGATGTTGTCTATAGCCGATGTCACCTTGGCGAAAACGCGCCCTTGAAAGGACACGTGGTTCGGTGATCAAGGTTATCACTAGTGAAAACGGCGCCTTAAGAACGCACGGTGTCGGTGATCGGTATGTCATTGGCGAAAACGACGCCCGAGAAACACATGTGATTTGGTGAATGAGTACGCCACTGAGAAAGCGTGGTATGAGTGGGAATGACCTAGAGAGGGTCTAATTGACATGTAATCGACTTAGTCGATTGACCAGAGCTTGATCGTATGTCGTGAATTGTTTGAATATCTATGTTTAACCTTGAATTGCAGGTTGGAGCTGAGGCTAAGGTAAGTCCTCTGACTCGTGTTGTGCTTAGGCAACCATATGGCGTATTGGTTTATTAATCGAGTCTTAGTGGGTAGGACTCGGCGAGACGTGGTCTCATTGGTTATTGAATAACCATTTCGGGACACGAGGAGAAACTAAGGAAGAGGAACCTGAAGGGGAGAAAGACTTTTGAAGAAGAAGAAGATCCAGAGAGGGATCTTGAATATAACCCAGATGTGGATTGAGATCTCATCCCTTTTGTGCACCCTGTCTTAGTGTAGATAGGTGTGAGACTTTTATGTTGTAAATAGTATTGTAAATATACTATGAGTTGTGCTGTTAATGAAAGTGTGGTTATGAATTTCAATATGAAAAATATGGCCTACTTTCCTATCCCATTGTTTTATTATGCAGGGATTTATAGCTTTGCTTCCGCATGTGCTTAAAGAAAAAGAAAGGGTCGGCGATACATAGTCCAGGATATCGCATTCTAAAATCGACCAAGTAGAAGGTTGTGCGCGCGTCGAGGTTCGGGCGTGACATCCCCTTTTGTGGTATCAGAGCGAAGTTGAAGATTGGAGTGATAAGGAGCGTTGACCATGGGATAGTTAGTAGGAAAGACCTTTAAATTCATGCTGGTGCATGTTTATGTTAGCTGAATGCTAAAATTGTTTGCGGTGTGTGGATCGCTCACCTTCTAATCCAATGTGGGTTTGGAAGTCGGGTTGCAGTGTAAAGACTGAACCATGAGCGATCAGGAGCTAAGAACTCCTAGTAAGAGGACAATGTCCTTTGTAACTCGGGATGATGCAACGACTAAGGTCGTACCCGAGTGGTTGTGGCAGAGTGTTGACTCTGGCCAGCTCGAGTGTAAGAGTACCATTGCAGGTTGGTACTAGTGTAGTAGCGTCGAATGATCCTAAGTTCGATAGGATCGTTCTGATGCAAGTGTTCCTTGGGTTCTAGATGAGCCAGTGAGATCAAGATCAAGTTATTGTTGTTGTCACCTTTGCTGAGGTTCAACCTGGAAGGATGATCAAGGAATAGATTTTGATATCTGAGTCAAGATTCAGTGCAGGCAGACTTGGAATTTGGTTAGGGAAAAGACTGATGTTGAGAGAAGAGTATTCTATTCCACTTAATAGGAAGGGTGGAATAGTCAGGTCAACATTCAGACAAATGGAACTTGTTGTTCCATGGAAGATGGTATGGATCAGTCTCGTTTATTCTGAGGACGGGAATTCGTGGTAAGTGTCGCCAGCATGGATAGCGAGTTATGGGTTGTCCAAATAAGTAGATGAAAGCTCGACAACGGTTACTGCTGTCACCGTCGATAAGACAGGTCAGAAAAGGTGCTTCATAGAATGCACTATGGAATTTTGGGATAGGTCTCCGATGCAAGAAATAGTGCACGCTAGCACTTGATAGGAGATAGAAGACACACCAGATAGGTGTCAGAGTTGTAGAAGGAAGTATGGATAAATCCAGTGTCCGAGTATGACTAGAACATGTTGTGATGATGACTAGCATGTCCATCAGGTGAAGGATTGTCAGTGGAAGTCCAAGGTAGCATAGGCATTGCTACTGCGGCATAACGCCACTAGGATGGCGAAAGGAATGGGAGTAGAATTGATCTTGCACCGATTAGAGAAAGAAGGTATTGGAGGTGATTTTATCAGAGTAACGTAGCAGAGTTTTGTGCTGAGTTCGTAGAACTTAAATTGTTGAGGTAAAAGTGAAAAGAAGGGAATCACTAGCAATAGTTGTGCTTGACTAGTTCTTTGAGGTGTGAGTTTGATGCCACATGAATAGTGTGAGTTCATAGAGCATCGACGGTGATAAGGAATCATGGTCATGGAATAATCCAGTTTAGTCTATTAGTTTGCGAAAATATCAAGATTATTAAGAGTCGAAAAGAATCTTCGATTTTAATAATCTCGTTGGCTAAAGACAATCCGTTTGTTAGACGGAGGTTGCCAAGATTGATTTGACAGCGGTAGTGGATGTGTCGGTTAAGAAATAAAATGAGAAGAAGGTGGCCGTGATACAGAAAATTTATAAGATGGTTCCAAAGGAATTGCTTGGGTTACCGCCGGAAAAGAAAGATTGAAATTGCAATTGAGATAGCACCGGGATAGAGCCGCTCTCGAAGACTTCTTACCAGCTGTTGTTGTCTAAAGTGGTAGAATTGAAGATGCAGATGTGAAGATTGATGAATGAGGAATTCGTGTATATCGGTGCATCACTTTTTGGGAAACATCGGTTTTGTTTGTGAGAAGAAGAAAGATGGTTTTATTGCGAGTGTGCATCAACTATCGTCAACTCAATTAGGTGAAGATCAAGGACAAGTGTTCTTTGCCAAAGATCAATGAATGGTGTGACTAGTTATAAAGAGTATCGATGTTTTAAAGGTCGACTTGAGATTATGAAGTCGTTAGTTACGAACCAGGAAGGAGGTTGTACGAAAGACAGTCGTTCGTACTTGATATGGTCTTTACGAGAGTATTGTAAGATCGTTTGGGCTTGGTGAACACTCCAGTTTCTGTCATGGATTTGACAAACAGAACGTTCAATGAATAAGTGGATCATCAGTATGTGATTGTGTTCATTGATGATATCTTGGTCTATTCGAGAAGTGACGAAGAGCACGAGAATCATCTAAGATTAGTGCTCCGGACTTTAGGACGCATCGGTTGTATGCTAAGTTTAGCAAATGCGAGTTTTGGTTGACTCGTGTCGCGTTCTTAGGTCGTGTGATTTCCGGAGAAGGAATCTCCGTCGACCCGAGCAAGATAGAAGCCGTGATCAAGTGGCCGAGACCGACATCAGTGGCAGAAATCAGAAGTTTTCTGGGGGTTAGCAGGTTATTACAGATAGTTTGTGGAAGGGTTCTCATCGATAGCATCGCCTCTGACAAAGCTCCCGAAGAAAAATGAGAAGTTCATATGGTCAGACAAGTGCGAGCGTAGTTTCCAAGAGCTGAAGGAAAAGCTAACTACCGCACCTGTGCTGACAATTCCATCTGGTCCTGGAGGATTCGAGATTTATAGTGATGCGTCTTTCAGGGGATTGGGTTGCGTGCTGATGCAACATGGTAGGGTTGTTGCGTACGCCTCCCGTCGATTGAGACCTCATGAATTGAACCCACCGACGCATGACCTAGAGCTCGCAATTATCTTTGCCACGAGGATTTGGAGACATTATTTGTGCGGGGAAAAGTTTCAAATCTTCACGGACCATCAAAGTCTCAAGTATTTATTCTCTCAAAAGGAGTTGAACATGAGGCAGGCGCAGATGGATGGAATTCTGAAAGACTACGGCTTGTGATATTTTATATCACCCGGAAAGCGAACAAGGTCACCGATGCTTTAAGTCGAAAGTCTTGGTGGCTCATATACTTGATTAAGGAGTGGAACTTAATCGAGAGCTCGGGATTCGGTATTCAAATTTGAGGTAGGCCGCCTTTCGAGTTTATGGCCACCCTCGGGTGAACCCCGGATGTCAAGTTAGAATTAAACAACTCCAACCGACAGACCCAGATGTACAGAGAATTCTTCAGGAAGACGCAGAGAAAAGAAAGGCTGATTTTCAGATTTATGATGACGGGACACTATGATTTCAAGGACGATTGGTTGTACCTGACGATGTAGAGCTTAGAGAAGAAATTTTATCTGAAGCACATCGTAGCAGTTACAGCATTCATCCTGAAAGCACTAAAATGTATCAGAATCTACGTCAACATTATTGGTGGTCAGGTATGAAGGCGGATATCGCCAAGCATGTGGCCAAGTGTTTGACATGTCAACAAGTGAAAGCTCAGCATTGCAAGCCGGGAGGACTTTTGCAACCTCTCGCGATTCCAGAATGGAAATGGGAGCATATCGCGATGGATTTCGTATTTGGACTACCGAGGAGTCAAGAGGAAATGATTCGATGCGGGTAGTAGTCGATGGCTGACAAAGTCGGCTCACTTCATTGCGGTTCGAAAGGACCTCGGTTTGGATAGGCACGCAGACCTATGTGCGCCAAGTGGTTCGAATGCATGGAGTGCTAGGTTACGATAACATCGATAGAGACCCGAGATTTCTTTTGCTGCTTTTTTGGAAGAGCTTGCGAGTGCTCTTGGTACAAAGCTTCAATATAGTACGGCATATCATCCTCGGACGGATGGCGAGTCGAGAGAACAATCTGAGACCCTTGAGGACATCTTTGAGCATGTGTTATAGACTTCAAAGGAAGTTGGGAAGATCGACTTCATCGAGTAGAATTCGCCTACAACAACAGTTATCAACAGAGTATTCAGATGGCTCCTTTTGAAGCACTGTATGGCAGAGCGTGCAGAACACCAGTGTGTTGGGATGAAGTTGGGGAAAGAAAGATAACAGGCCCAGAGTTGGTTCAGTAGTCAGTAGATGCCGTGACAGTGATCAGAGACAGATTAAAGACAGCGCGGAGCGAGCAGAAAATTTATGCGAGATAAGCGCGGAGGTCTTTGGAATTCCAAGTTGGTGATCACGTTTTTGAAGGTGTCACCAATGAGGGGAACGCGCTTTGGTAAGAAAGGCAAGGCGAGTCAAGTACGTAGGTCCGTTTGAGATTCTTGAGAGAATCGGGACCTTAGCGTATCGTCTTGCGTTGCCGCCAAGATTGGTGCAAGTGCATGACGTCTTTCACGTGTCGATGTTAAGGAAGTATGAGCCTGACTCGACCCACGTACTCAATTTTGAAGAATTGGACGTGGATGACCGTGTGTCATACGTCGAAAGACCGGTCTAGATTGTTGATCGCAAAGAGCAAGTTCTCCGTACAAAGACTATTCCCTTAGTCAAAAGTGGTGCAGCAACACCACGGTACGAAGGAGCAACATGGGAGATTGAGGAGTCAATGAGAGAATTGTACCCCACCTTTTTAATCAAGTCTTGTAAGGTTTAAATTTCGAGGACGAAATTTTTATAAGAAGGGAAGAGTTGTGACATCCCAAATTTTCAACCCTGTCTTCTTTTGAATAAATCGGGCATTTCATTGACGCGTCATAGGGTTATTCTCAGAGCCGAGTCACTCTCGAGATAACTAGACTAGTTTGAGGGGAAATTATTAAGGAATTTTAAGGCAATAGACTTGAGAATTCGATCGGGAATCGGCTTCTTGACCGTGTCTATCTTTAGAGGCCATTGCGGCGCGGTATAAAATCGATTAGAGATCGGAGATAGGTCGGTTCGGCGAGATGTGTGGCTAATCGTGGGTGACACCACTAAATTAGAAAATTCTCATGCCGACACTAGGACTGATTTTCTTATTGTTTTGGTACCACTGTGTCAGTGGTGAATCCTCGAGATTTTCACGACAATCAAGAGTCGCCATTGAGTCGAGTGGGTTCATAGTGGCTCGAAGAAAATCGACCACGGGTCATTTGCCTTAAAAAGTCTGAAAACTACCGATAGTCTAGGTCACGCTAAAAAACGCGCCGAATGAAAATTAACCGCCAATTCGAGTCCGATTTCAGAAATTGAAGTTTTGGCCATGTCACAATAAATTTTTGGAGCATCGACTCGGTCCCAGGAAGATTTTCGGAGGTCGGGAAATTTTACGGAAATTGGGTTCGGACGTCGCGGAAATTTGGCGAAGTTCGGATTGGCTAAATTGATAGAAAATTGGACTTCCGGGCCCGAGCGCTTTGAGTGTCGAGATTTATAGAAAATCATTTGAGATTTTTCTTCGTGAAAGTGAACCTCAATTCGGGGAAGTGAGTGAGGAAATTGAAAATAAGAAATTGGAAATTCGGAGCTTTGCAAGGGCAGCAATTTTGGGACTTCAAAATTTGTTGTTATAGAGAAATTATAAGTGGGAAAGTATTAGGGGACATGAAATTAATGCAAGGGATAATTTTGAGGACTTTTGAGGCCAAAATTATGATGAATATTAGATATTTTGGCCTTGATCCAATCCTTTTAATAAAGCAAAAGCCAGCTGCTTTCTCCCCATCGCTGTCTCTCACCGCCTCTGTCCCTATCTCGTTTGATGAACCGTGTAGCCTCTTCAATATTCTATCTCTGCCTTGCTTTTCATCCTTTTTATTCTTTTCTCTCGTTCACGCACCGGACGGAAGCCCACACCCTCCACCAACGTTGGTCTTCTCTTCTCCAAGTCCACTTCTTTGCCTAGTACCAGCGAAGCTGGTGTTAGCCTTCGAAACCCCAGAGAGTTTCCTCTCCCAGGCGGCCATCATCCACCGAAGAAGAAATCTCCACGCAGCTTTAGTCTTTGTCGAGCTGCCCTCTCTTAGTCAACAAGCTGCCCATCCACGCGTCTTCTTCTTCAAACGCATGAAGTAGCCGCCTCATCCGTGAAGAACAAACTCCACCGAAGCTCCTGCTCTCGTCCGTTTCTTCTCAACGCGTGGCCTCCACCAGCATGACTTCATGTTCAGCAGCAACATCGAGCAGTGTCTTCAGGCTTTGACTCCAAGAGCCAGCGAACGCCCACGTCTCCCCACCGAGTGAAGCCACACGCGAGCTGCCCCTCTTCGATTTCGTTGCAGCATCATCCATCTTCGCGTAGAGCTGCTTCGCTGTGTCAGCTTCAGCTTCACGCGTCTTCACCGAGTCAATCCCATCTCCACCGTTCAAGCAGAGTCCACGAGCAGCTTTCGTCTTCAGTTTTCTCCAGCGGCGTGCCCTCAACCCTCACGAAATTGTGGAGGCCATCTCAACAGCAACGGCCCAGCGAAGCCAGCGAGATCTGCAAGCTTCAGTCAGTCCAAATTCAGCCCAGCAGTTGGGCCATTGAAGCCCATGAATTGATTTCAATAGAACCAGCAGCTTCTTTGGGCCTTCTTCTTCAGCCATGAAGCCTGTGAAGTCTTTGTCCAGCAGCCCATCAATAGAATTTTACTGGGGCCCACCTCCTGCAGTTTTCAAGTCAGTCCAAGTGAATTAATTGGTCAAGCCCATTTTCAGCTTAGTTCAAGTCCAGCAAGTTGCAAGCCCAATTAAGTTCAGCCCAGTCCAAAAGCCCAGTCCAGTGCAAGAACAAATCTCAGTTGGGCTGAGATTTGTTGGGCCAAGTCCAAAGCCCGGTCCAAGTCCGCCGGTGTCGTCGAAAGTCCGATTTCGGCCGCCGTCGCGTCGCCGTTGCGGTGTTTCGGTCTCCGCTTTTGTCAAGTGAGTTTTACTCACTAATGCTTTATTAGTTTGCTAATTATGTCTTAGGGTTGGTTAGATTTAATTACATGCACTTAGGTGGTTAGATTAGGTTAGAACAATTAAATTAGTGACTTGAGGATGCATGTTAGGTGGTTAGACCTAGCTATTAGCAAGTAGAAATGTTTGATTATTTATTGAATGTATCTCGGGATTTTCCCGACCCGTTTCGGGCTCCAATAAGGCAATATAGGCCTAAATTGGATTTTTATGTTTATTTATTTATTTTCGAAATTTATTTATTTAATTAATTATTTTCCGGAAATTCAACCGGGATGGCCGGTGGCCAGGAATTTCGTGCCGGTGTCGTGGTGCAGTCCGTTTATTTAATTGAGCTCTACGTTGTGTGGAATTGAATTTATTGTGGAATTTTAGGAATTGTCCTAAATTGTTTGTTATTGAATATTTGATTGGTAATGGCCAAGCATGAATATATAGCGCCAGTACGTTGATGGGCTATATAGTAGGGAGAATGGTGAGACCAATCAGGTACGATATTATTGGACATCGTGGTTCGGTGATTGGAAGTATCAGCGAAAACGGCGCAGCCAAAAGAGCACGTGAATGACTTATAGACAAACGTGGTTCGGTGATTATGGGAATATCACTGGTGAAACGGCGCCTTAAGAACGCACGATGTTGTCTATAGCCGATGTCACCTTGGCGAAAACGCGCCCTTGAAAGGACACGTGGTTCGGTGATCAAGGTTATCACTTTGAGTGAAAACGGCGCCTTAAAAAACGCACGGTGTCGGTGATCGGTATGTCATTGGCGAAACGACGCCCGAGAAACACATGTGATTTGGTGAATGAGTACGCCCACGAGAAAGCGTGGTATGAGTGGGAATGACCTAGAGAGGGTCTAATTGACATGTAATCGACTTAGTCGATTGACCAGAGCTTGATCGTATGTCGTGAATTGTTTGAATATCTATGTTTAACCTTGAATTGCAGGTTGGAACTGAGGCTAAGGTAAGTCCTCTGACTCGTGTTGTGCTTAGGCAACCATATGGCGTATTGGTTTATTAATCGAGTCTTAGTGGGTAGGACTCGGCGGGACGTGGTCTCATTGGTTATTGAATAACCATTTCAGGACCACGAGGAGAAACTAAGGAAGAGGAACTGAAGGGAGAAAGACTTTTGAAGAAGAAGAAGATCCGAGAGGGATCTTGAATATAACCAGATGTGGATTGAGATCTCATCCCTTTT